>NW_025920124.1:1917713-1954070 GCF_902686445.1 Sciurus carolinensis | reverse complement strand
TTGGAGCAAAACATCCGGCAATTCCTTTTAGGATGAGCCTTTGCAATCTTCCTCCAGAGGATCTTTGTCAAGCACTGGATGGAATTCCAGATGCCCCCGCAGCTCCCCCTTTTTTATTTTGTAAAGTGAAGAGGCCTTCTTGAATTTTTACTCTTTTGACTAGTCTGAGGATTACTCGGAGGACGACTGGAAGACAAAGAATTAAAATTAAAATACATACTCCAATCAAGCCATATTGTAATATTGTATTTAGGAATGTACTATTAAATATAGTTGTTTTTATATTATGAAACATTTGGGAGGCCAAATTATCTGCTGGAACAACCGAGAGATGAGCCTGACTCAACATTCTTATATGTAGTTGTAAAGCATTGATATCTGGTGCTATATTAGTATTATTCCAAACTCCTCTAAGGTGAGTTTTAACTTGTTCCCAATTAGTATTATTATCAACTTTTAAGGGAGTAATCCAAATCCATTTGTAGTTAGCATGACATCTAATGGTCATTTTAGTTTGAATATTTTGAATCTCATTTCCCATAAAGAGAATAGCTTCTTCAAGAGCATTAATTCTAGTTTCTAATTTTTTATCAATTTGTTCTTATGCCACTAAAGCCACAGAGATATTATGAGATAAATCATTTACATGTGAAGCGGTATAAATTTCCTGTACAAGCACTGTGGTTGAGAGAGCTAAGGAAGTGATTATACTGATTAAAGCTGTTATTCCTAGGATCAAAGCTGCAACAAATCTTTTTGGTCTTAAAAGTTCGTTAACTGTTTTTAAAATTTCAACACCTGGATCATCATACCAAGATTCTGTAAGATTGACTGGCAATATAACATAATTAGGTTGATGTACAATTAAAAACACCTTTAAATCTTTAGACATGGTTAAATTAATACAATTAGTAAGAACACAATCATGACAATAAATGTTATAAGCTTACTTATTTTTAGTTATATTGAAATTATTTATGGTAGACATAAGAATAGCATGAGGAGCATTTATACAAGCACATACTGCAAAGTCATTAGGTTTACTTAACTTAGGTCTTTGTAGTAATACTATATTAGTAGCTGCTAATAGTTTATACAAGTCAGGAAAGTAAGAGAATTTACCATTTTTAAGGTCACTCCGATAGATGGGTGTTACCCATCCAGGAGTAAACCATCTATGAATAGGCTCATTGGTATAAAAAGGGTTAAAATTAAAATGTACTGTTTTATTTCATCTTATCTTTAACCAAAGTTTACAATCAAAATCAGGAGAAGACACAGAATAATCTGTAATAGTAGTAGCAGAGCCTTGTGGCTTAAACTGTAGTGCAGTATGATGAAAACCACATTCAAACCATTTTGGGAAATCTGTTTCTAAATTGAGTAGATTCCAAGAGCTGTCTTTACGACTGTTAAAGTCGTCACATGGTTTAAAAGGAGGCGGTAAAGCCACTGAAATATTTGTATCATTATAATTAGCATATCCAAGTGAGGTTATCTCTAGGGACCATATATCTCTTTCATTGTCTTCTTCTCCTGGAGAATCAGTAATGTAAGTCCTATAACTTAAAGGGAGACATCCCAATGGCACATGTAGATTATCTGTACTAAAGCACATTGGTGTCTCTTCAGTAATTCCATGAAATGTAATTGTAAATGCTATTTTATGTGGTATTAAAGAATCTGCAATCCCTCCAAGTAGTTGAGGCTCATTAGTAAATACTTTAATATTAGATCTGCTCCAAGTAGTTGGATGCAGTAAGGGAGGATTTGGAAAATAGGTCCAGTAAGCTTTCCCTTCATTATCATAAGCATGAATAGGCAGTACCTGAGTTGAAATGAGAGCAATCAATGCAAAAAACAAAGCCTCTGGGGTTTTTGGTTTTCCGGAGCTGTTCACCATGTGTTCAGCAGTGGCAGTCAGGCTTTTCACTTGTCCCCAAGTCGGCAGGTCTGAGTTGCAAGTTGCGGATGATTGTGCAAGACGCAACTTTTTCATCTTAAATACTAGTCCATTTTCGTCCATCTGATTGGGTTGGTAAGGGATCCAATACTTTTTGTTCTTCCTACTTCGAATAGGGCTCATTGTAGTGATGTATTAATCTGTCTGGAATCCACAAAGGTGTTTCTGCATCCTGTGGAAATACACAAGCATAGCCTCGACCGGATGTTAATGTTAGTAAGACATCAGGTCCTCTCCATTTACCAGATAATAAATTTTTCCATTTTACTAAACTTTGTTTTGACCTTTTACTTTCCCAATGTCTCATCATTGTAGTATTTCCCTCCTTGTCAGTATTTAGATGATTTAAAACAAATAAAGCACGTTGTAAAATATGATGTGGGGAAGAGTATTTAAGCTCTCCCTCTTTTAGCTTATTTATTTGTATTTTTAATCTTTGGTGGCTCCTTTCTACTATTGCTTGTCCTTGTGGGTTATAAGGAATTCCTGTAGAATGAGAAATATTAAACCTGGAACAAAAATCTTTAAATGGTTTTGATGTATAAGCAGGAGCATTATCAGTTTTTAATTTTTTAGGCATTCCTAAAACAGAAAAACAAAGGAATAAATGTTGAATCACATCTTTGTAGGCTTCCCCAGTTCTGGCTGAGGCCACAATAACATGAGAAAAGGTATCAACTGTAACATGAACATAAGACAATTTTCCAAATTCTGATATATGAGTTACATCCATTTGCCATAAGACATTAGGTAAAAGTCCTCGAGGATTAACTCCCATCTGTGGAGAAGGAATAAATTTAGGACAAACATGACAATTTTTAACAATAGTTCTAGCTTTTTCTCTAGAAATATGAAATTGTTTTTGTAAGGCAGATGAATTTTGATGATGATTTTTGTGTGATATAATAGCTTCTTCTATAGCTGTTAAAATAAAATTTTTAGTTAAGTGATCAGCATGGGTATTCCCCTGAGCAAGGGGACCAGGTAATCCAGAATGTCCCTGAATATGACCTATAAAGAAATGTGAAGTTCTGTTATGAATTAGATATTGAAGTTCTTGTAACCTATGTATAATTTTAGATGAAAAGGAGAGCGTTGCTGTTTCTATGGTTGGAAACAGTTTAACAATGTATAGTGAGTCTGTGTACAAGTTAAAGGGTTGAGCAATAGTCTTGAAAGCATAGATGACTGCTTCTAATTCAGTTCTTTGTGCAGAAGTTTCTTGTGTCCATAGAACTGTGGGTTGAGAATTAATTATTGTAACTGCTTTTCCATTTGATGACCCATCTGTAAATATTAACATAGCATTGTTAATTGGAGTTGAGGAGCACCATTTAGGAAATATTATTTCTGTTTGAAGTAAAAAATGTAGTAAAGGATTATTGGGCAAGTGGAAAGAAATTTTTCCTGTAAAATTTAGAAATGCAATAGCCCATTGATCATCAATTTGTAATAATTGGTCAAATTGTTCTCTTGTGTAAGGAATAATTATTACATGCATTTCACAAGCAAACAATTCTTTACTTCTAAATCTAGCCTTTAATACCAAAGAAGCTACCATAGTAGGATAAGACATTAATATTTTCTTTCCTGATACTGGTAAGTGTATCCATTCAAGTGGATCATTTTGCCATAAACAACCTGTTGGAGTATGCTTCGTTTTTAGCACAATAAAAACCCAAGGCAAGTTATAATTAACTTGTTGCAAGTAATGTTTTTGAATTGCAGTTTCAACAACTTGTAAGGCTTGTTCTCCTTCTTTAGTTAATATTCTACTTGAGTTAGGATCTGAATCACACTTTAGTATTTCAAACAAAAGTTTTAAATCATTAGTTGAGAGTTTTAAATAAGGTCTAATCCAATTTATATCTCCCAATAATTTTTGAAAATCATTTAACGTTAATAGTTTGTCTTTTCGAATTTGTAACTTTTGAGAGCTGACACAATTTGTTTTTATAGTTCTTCCTAGATAATTATAAGGAGGTTCCTGTTGAATTTTTTTAGGAGTCACTATCAGACCCCACCTCTGTAAATCTTTAATCAAATCCTGTAATATTATTTGTAACAAATGGCTTTGAGAATGTGCAATCAATATATCATCCATATAGTGAATCATATAGCAGTCTGGATACTTTTGTCTACAATTAATTAAAGCTTGATCTACAAATTTTTGACATAATGTAGGACTACTTTTCATTCCTTGAGGTAATACTTTCCATAGAAATCTTTGATAAGGTCTTTGTAAGTTAGGCGATGGTAAGCTAAAAGCAAAACACCATCTATTTAGTTTAACTAAAGGAATAGTAAAGAAGCAATCTTGTAAATCAATGACTATAATATGATAGCCTTTAGGGACAGCCACAGGAGAAGGACATTCTCCACTAGCTGCAGAGTATAAGGGGAAGTAGGTCCTAAATCTTTTACAGCTGCTTTTAGTTTCTTTAACATTTTAAAAGAGAGAGAGGCTCCCAATGAGGCTCTCCTCCCTCATCTATAGCCCATACTACAGGGCAACAAATAATAACATCTCCCTGTTTTTGTGCCTCACGAACAGCACCTAGAAATCCTACCTTTTGGACTTTCCTTTTTATTTTATCTGGAGGTTTAGGAAGGGCCGGCACAACAGGAGTCACCAAAGGTGGATCCTCATTATGATATCTGAAAGCGGCTTCTTCCAAGTCCTCCTCATCAGACGGGGAGAGCTGATCAGGTAGACCTTTCTCCTCTTTCCCGTCTTCATCATCGTCTGATTTACTTTTACTTTCATTCTGAGTTTCCTCTGTATATTTTTTAACTGAGGCTGTCAGCAAAGGCTCCTTTTCTGACATTTCGTCTGGTGATCTTACCCTTTTACTTAGCTGCTCACTTTCATGTCTAGGGTCTAAACAGTCCCTAAAAAGATTCCACAACACAAAAGCATCAGCAGGGACTCTTTCATTGCCATATAATCTATGATATGCATGTATAGCATCGCCTACCTTTTTCCAGGTTTTAACATCTAAGTTTCCCTGTTCAGGAAACCAAGAGGCACATTCTTGCACAAAATGAAAAAATCTTTTTAATTGAGCTGTTCTTACATGCGTTCCTCTTTCAGTTAATAAGTGCTTAGCAATATCAATAAATAATGCTCTTTCTTTGCTTTCACTACCTCCCATGGTAGCTGTTCTTTCTTTCTTTCTTTCTTTATTTATTTATTTTTTACATTTACATAGGGTAATGATGTTTATTTTTTTCCCTTCCCCCCACCCCTCCCACCCCTCCCACCCCTCTTTTCCCTCTATACAGTCCTTCTTTCCTTCATTCTTACTGCTCTCCTTAGCCTAACTCTAAACCTAACCCTAAACCTAATACTAACCCCTCCCAACCCCCATTATATGTCCTCATCCGCTTATCAGCGAGATCATTCATCCTTTAGTTTTTTGAGATTGGCTTATCTCACTTAGCATGATATTCTCCAATTTCGTCCATTTGCCTACAAATGCCATAATTTTATCATTCTTCATTGCGGAGTAATATTCCATTGTATAAATATGCCACAGTTTCTTTATCCATTCATCAACTGAAGGGCATCTAGGTTGGTTCCACAATCTGGCTATGGTGAATTGAGCAGCAATGAACATTGATGTGGCTGTATCTCTGTAGTATGCTGATTTTAAGTCCTTTGGGTATAGGCCAAGGAGTGGGATAGCTGGGTCAAATGGTGTTTCCATTCCAAGCTTTCTCAGGGAAGCTAATGAGGAGATGAAAGAGCAAATGCAGGCATTGAAGGAGGAGATGAAAGAGCAAATGCAGGCATTAAATGATCGCACCAATCAACAGTTAAAAGACCAAATACGGGAAGCAAGAGATCATTTCAATAAAGAGTTAGAGATACTGAAAAAAAAAAACAAACTGAAATACTTGAAATGAAGGAAACAATAAACCAAGTTAAAAACTCCATAGAAAGCATAACCAATAGGATAGAACACCTGGAAGACAGAACCTCAGACATTGAAGACAAATTATTTAATCTTGAAAGCAAAGTTGGCCAAACAGAAAAGATGGTAAGAAATCATGAACAGAATCTACAAGAATTATGGGATATCATGAAAAGGCCAAATTTAAGAATTATTGGGATTGAGGAAGGCTTAGAGAAACAAACCAAAGGAATGAACAATCTATTCAATGAAATAATAACAGAAAATTTCCCAAATCTGAAGAATGAAATGGAAAACCAAGTACAAGAGGCTTATAGAACTCCAAACATACAAAATTACAACAGACCCACACCAAGGCACATTATTATGAAAATACCTAACATACAAAATAAAGACAGAATTTTAAAGGCCGCGAGAGAAAAAAATCAAATTACATTCAGAGGGAAACCAATAAGAATATCAGCAGATTTTTCAATCCAGACCCTAAAAGCCAGAAGGGTAGCTGTTCTTTCTATCCCTGCCTATCCTTTCTTGGCCTTCTCTACCGAGGGGTCCGCGGCACCCCAGGCAGGATCCTAGCTGTCTCGAAAAGGAAAGAAATTAATAATAAATGGGGGGTTTACCAGAGTGCCCCACGTTGGGCGCCACTTGCCGGGGTCCAGCCCTAGCAGGAGTCCATGGGTTCCACAGCGGTAAACGGGGCACGGGGAGACAGTGTCGGCAATGGATGGAGAATGAAAGACACAGACTCTAGTTCTGGTGCAATCAATCCCACTTTATTCTGGGGAGGGCTGGGTTTATATACATTTTTCTTCAGGCTACAATGGCAGTTTGTGGTTAATATTAAAGAAGTTTCCAAAGCATAGGCAGAAAACAACAACCTTACAGATCATCCTTACCTAATCACAATTGTTTTAAGAATATCTAACTATGTTGATGAGCTAATACAATGTTTATTTCCTTAATATCTAAACTCTATGTGACCTAAGACTATTCTTATTATTCTTGCGGTTAAAGTGATAGACAAGTAATCTCATGTGACCATTTCTATTAGGTCCCTCTGGTTAATATCTAAATTGCTGAGTTAAGGGTTACAGGAGGGCAGCGTGCCAATGGATATTGTGTGCCACATTTATTATAGGGGTGACATATTCTTTGTAGGAAGGAAGGAATGTCTTGGAACCTTATTCTCTTACCTCACTACCACACATAAACAAAACCATTGTTAAAATTTAACCAGCCTGTTGGAGAGAAAGGCAGATTTATAACTATTTTCTCCAGAGGCTTTCAGAGACTCATTGCATGGTTGCAAAATTATTTTTAATTTTGTTAATGGTAAAGACCCATTGTTTTTCAGATTGTAGGTAATATTTTCTGGAATTTTTGTTGTATTCCCTTCATCCCCTTAAGCAATCCGTTCAGACTGAAATGAGTAATATATTATCAGAAAAACACAGCAGAGAAAACACCATGCTTTGGAGCAAAACATCTGGCAATTCCTTTTAGGATGAGCCTTTGCAATCATCCTCCAAAGGATCTTTGTCAAGCACTGGATGGAATTCCAGATGCCCCCACACCTCAGATCCACAAGAAAGAACCTACACCTCATGGCACCTAAATAGCAATAAAAGAAAGGGGAGGAAGCCCCCAATACCTCACAACAATTCAACAACTGACCATATAGATAATACCTTGGAAGAAATGCAGTATGAAGAATTTAGAAAGTTGATGTTTTTAAATGATTCATGAACTACAAGAAGATCTAAGCAAGAATTAACAGAAAAACAAGGAAACAAAAGATCATTTCAGTAAAAAAAAGGTTCTGAGAATGAACAAACCAGAAGTCCTGGAAATGACAGACTCAATAGATCCAAGTAAAAATTCCGTTGAAAGCACTACCAACAGATTACACAACAGAGAAGATAGATTTTCAAGCCCTGAAGACAGAGTATGTGATCTTAAAAACAGAAACAAAAGACAACAAAAGAACAGAACATTCAGGAAATCCGGCACAACATTAGAAAACCAAACCTAAGAATCACTGACAATGAGGAGACTGGAAAGATGCAATCTTAGGTTATGCATCATCTATTCAGTGCAATAATATCAGAAAAAATTCCAGACCTTAGGAATGAGATGAAAATCCACATTCTGAGCCCCAAATAGACAACACCAAACCCAATCCTCTCCATAAGACACTGTAAGTAAAAACTATAACACACATAAAACATACAAGTTTAAAAGACTTGAGAGAAAATTGGAAACTCACATTCACTGTGAAGCCAATGAGAATTGCTGCTATTTTCTTCACACAGACTCCGAAAATAAGAAGGGCTTGGAACAATGTATACCACTCCCTCAAAGAATATACTTGCCAACCAATATTGCTATGTGCAATAAAGGTATCCTTCACAGCTGATGAAGAAATAAAAACCTTCCAAGAGAAGTAAAAACCAAACGAATTCGTGACTACTAAGACAGTACTAAAGAAAAACTTCAACAAATGCAATACCCAGAAAAAATAAAACAATTAGATAACACAAATGCATGAGTCTCATTAGAAGACAATCCAAGTAAAGGCTAACTAGGACCAAATTAAACATTAGAAATAAAAGGGGAGGAAATCACTGTCAAGTCTCTATAGAAACATTGAATGCAATTGGTCTCAACTTTCCTACTAAAAGCAATAAGTGACAGAGATGATCAAAAACCAAGATTCAACTATGTTTTTTCCAAGAGACTCAACTTAATGATCAATAAATACTTTCAAAGTATGAAGGAAAAAAATGGAATAAAGATGATCCATGCAATTAGACATGAAAACCAAATATGCACAGTTACACTTTTTTCTGACAAAGTAGATTTCAAGCCACAATTAACCAGTAGACACTAAGTGGGCTAGTTCATCATATGTGTACAGGGGTACTGTATAACCAGAAGATGAAAGGATTTTAAGTATTCATCCCCAAACCTCGGTATGCCCACTTTCATTTAAAAGAATTTGACTCAACATAAAAACTCAGATAGACATAATTCAATAATACCGGGTAATTTCCACACAACTCTCTCACCAATAGATAGGTCAACATAGAACCTATGTCAAGACTCTTCTGATCTAAAAGAATATGATTAAATAAATGGACTTAACAGACACTTACAGAATAATTCTTCCATCAATTACCAAACTCACTTTCTTCTCAGCTACTCATGAAATCTCCTCCCAAATTAAATATATTTTAGGACACAAATGAAGTCTTAGTACATGCAAGAATAGAATTCCTTGCAATTAATGTTATAATAAAAAAGAAATTAGAAGTCAATAGTAAGGAAAAATACAAAAAAATATAAACACATGGAGTTTGAATAACATGCTTGCTAACTACTAATGAGCCATACAAGAAATCAGGGAAGAATTCAATGAATCCTTAGAAAAAAATAAGAACAGAGGTACAACATAATAGAATCTCTGTGAAGATGGTTCTAAGAAGAAACTTCATAGCATTAAAAGCCTACATTAAAAATGAAAATATCAAATAATCAGTCTTCTATTACAACTTAAGGTGCTAGAAATGGAGAAACAAACTAATTCCAAAACCAGTGGAAGACAAGTAATAATATCTGAGCTAGAATTAACAAAATTGACAATAATTAAAAAAAAAGGATGAGGGGTAAAAAGGCTTGATTCCTTGAAAAGATAAACACAACTGATAAGAATATGTTCACAAAATTCTAGACATGCATGACCTTCCCAAGCTGATCTAAGAGAATGTGAAAAAGCTAAATACACAATATCAAGTAAAAAGTTCAAAGCAGTAGGTAGTTAAAAGCAAATGAGTTAACAAAAATTCTTCCACCTTTCAACAAGGAAAAGTACAGGACCAGATGGATTTACAGCTGAATTCTACCAGACCTTGAAAGAAGAACTATCATCAATGCTCCTCAACTGTTTCCAGAGGGAGTGTTCCAAAACACATTCCATGAAGCAAGTTATCTCCCTGAGGCAAAGGCCAGATAAGGACACTTTGAGGAACAAATCTAAATAACAATATCACTTAAGATCACAGATGGAAAATTCCCTAATAAATTACTAGCAATCCTATTCAAATATACATCAAGGAGACTATGTCATAAGCAAGTTGGTTTCACTCCAGGGATGAGAAGTATATTCTACAAACATGAATCAATAAATGTAATTCATCACATAGAGGTAAGGATGAAAAAACATGATCATATGGATAGATGCAGAAAAAGTCTTACACAAAATTCAGCACCCTTTCACATATGAAACATGAATAGAGAAACATAACATCATAAATACTATATATGATACTAAATACTATAGTATAGATACTATATACATCATAAATACTATATATATATATATATATATATATATATATATATATATATATAATACTATATAAACTGCACAGCCAACATCATAGTAACCAGGGAAAAACCAAATGACTTTTCTCTAAAGTCAGAAACAAGACAATAATGTTCACTCTTTTCACTCTTATTCAATACAGTAAGAGAAATTTTAACCAGAACACTTACACAAAGGAAGGAAATTGAAGAATAAAAAGAAGAAAAAGAAGCCCAACTACCTCTGTTTGCAGATGATCTGATACTATATTTAAAATACCCCAAAATCTCCACCAGATATTTAGAGCTGATGAAAATAATTCAGGACAGTAGTAAGACAAAATAGCAACATGCAAAAATGAAAAATTTCTCTATGTAGCAATAACACACCCGATGAAAAAATATTATGCAAACAATTCCATTCACAACATAAAAAATACGTCTGAATAAATCTAACCAAGGAGGTTAAAAAGCTCTGTCATAAAAATTACAGGATACTAGAGAAATAAGTTGAAGAAGGCATTAGAAAATGAAATCACCTGTCATATTCTTAGGTAGACAGAATTAATACTGTCAAAATGGTCATATAATCAAAAGCGATGCATGGATTCACTGTAATCCTCTGTCAAAGGATAAATAATGATCTTAAAAGAGCTAGAAAAAACAGTCCTAAAATTCATATGGAAGAATAAAGACACAGAATAACCAAAGGAACACTGAGCAAAAAGAACAAGGGTAGAGCATTCTGAATTCCTAACCTTAAATTTTACAACAAAGTTATAATAACAAAATTAGGAAGAAATTGGCATAATAATAGACAGGAAGACTAAAATGATAAAATACAAAACACCCACACAGATACAGTTATCTTATCCTTGACAAAGGTGCCAGAAACCTATGATGTAGCAAAACCAGCTGTTTAAACAAATGGTGATTAGAAAATTGGATATTCATATGTAGAAGAATGAAACTGCATCCCTATCTCTCACCCTACACAAACGTGCACTCTCAAGCAAATCAAAGACCAAGGGATCAGTGGAAAAACTTTGCACCAGTTAGAAAAGGACACGGGCTCAACTCTCCAACATACTGTCAGAGGCACTCATTTCCTATGTAGGACTGCTAAAGTTTTAAGTTTGAAAGTATATTAATATTTGAAAGTATATTATTTTGTTTAATCTTCTCAACAATTCTGTGATGTGGATATTATCAGAGTGAAATAAAAACCAGTAATTATGGGGTGTAATTCTATTTTTTAAATTTCTGCATAGCAAAGAAGAAATTATGATCATGAAAAGCCTATAGAATGGGAGAATGTCTTTGCCAACTACTCTCCTGACAGAAAATTAATATCCAAAATATTAAAAAAAAACAAACAAAGATTAACTATTGGAAAGTACCTAATGAACACTGGGTCTAATAAATTAACCAGACATTACTTAGAAGAAGAAGTGCAAATGGATAACAAATACATGGCAAAAATGCTTAACATCCTTAGCAATCAGAGAAATATGAATTGAAACTACATTGAGTTTTCATCTCATTCCAGTTAGACTGTCAAGCAACAAGATTATAAATGATAATAAATGCTGGGGAGTTTATAGACAGAAAGGAACACTCACATATTGTTGGTGGGAATGCAAAGAACCACCACTAGTCACTATTGCAAACACCACACATCCATCAGTGTCTGAATGGAGCCAGCCTATAACCCACGGTTCCATACATTCTACTCTGTCCCACAAACCTAAAATCAGCATGCTATCATGATGCATGCACCCCAGTATTTATAGCACCATAATTCACAGTTGTGAAGTCAGAAAATCTGTCTAGGTGTCTGCTCAATGAATGGACAAAGAAAATCTAGTATGTATACACTATGGAGTTCTGCTGAGCCATAAGGAAAAAGGAAATTGTCATCTATTGGTAAGTGGATGGTACTGGGAAACATCACACTAAATGAAATAAGCCAGGCTCACAAAGTTGAAGATTTGATATTTTTTTTCCCTCATAGGCAGGTGCTTAAGAGGAAAAGGAATTTTTAAAAGGGATCTCATGAAAACAGAAGGGAGACCAAAAGAGTACAGGAAAGGGAATGAGGTGGATGGAGTAGAGGCGGGCATGGGGAAGTCTCAAAGACCGAGATCTAGCAATTTCCAGGACTATGCTGAATAGTAGTGGTGAAAGAAGGTATCCTGTCTTGTTCCAGATTTTGGAGGAAATACTTTCCATTTTTCTGTTTAGAATGATGTTGTTCTTGGGCTTAGCACAGATAGCTTTTACAATGTTGAGGTATGTTCCTACTGTCCCTAGATTTTCTAGTGTTTTGAACAGGAAAAGGTGCTGTGTTTTGTCCAATTGTCTTCAAGTCTATTGATGTGATGAATTATGTTTATTGATTTCTGTATGTTGAACCAATCTTGCATCAGTGGGATGAACCCCACTTGATTGTGGTGCACTATCCTTTTCATACATTTTTGTATGTGATTTGCCAGAATTTCATTGAGAATTTTTGCTTGTAAGTTCATGAGGGATAGTGATCTGAAATTTCCTTTCCTTAACGTGTCTTTTCATGGTTTTGGAATTAGGGTGATACTAGTCTCTTAGAATGAGTTTCAAAGGGTTTCCTCATTTTTTGTTTCATGAAATAATTTGAAGACTATTGGTGTTAATTCTTCTTTGAAGGTCTTGTAGAGCTCATCTGAGAATCATTCTGGTCTTGGGTTTTTCTTGGTCAGTAGGCTTCTGATGGCATCTTCCATTTTGGTGTTTGAACCTGATCTGTTTAAATTGTGTATGTCCTCTTGATTCAGTTTCGGAAGTTCTCTAGATATTTGTTGATGCATAAGAGTTTTTCTATTTTATTGGAGTATGCATTTTCAAAAGAGTTTTGGATTATCTTCTGTATTCCAGTAGTGTCCATAATGATGTTTCCTTTTGCATCATGAACTTTGGTAATTTTTTTTTTTTTTTTTATTTATCTATTGTTATTTATTTATTTATTGCAGTACTGGGGATTGAACCAGGGTCATGAGCATGCTAGGAAAGCACTCTACCACTGAGCCACATCACTAGCTCCTTAATTTTTTTTTTTTTTTTTTTTTTTTTTTTTATTTTTTATTGTGAACAAATGGGATACATGTTCTTTCACTGTTTGTACATAGAGTAAAGGCATACCATTTGTGTAATCATACGTTTACATAGGGTGATGTTGGTTGATTCATTCTGTTATTTTTTTCCCCTTCCCCCCACCCCTCCCATCCCTCTTTTCCCTCTATACAGTCCTTCCTTCCCCCATTCTTGCCCCCCTCCCTAACCCTCACTCTAACCCTAAAACTAACCCCTCCCACACCCCATTATGTATCATCATCCACTTATCAGCGAGATCATTCTTCCTTTGGTTTTTTGAGATTGGCTTATCTCACTTAGCATGATATTCTCCAATTTCGTCCATTTGCTTGCAAATGCCATAATTTTATCATTCTTTATGGCTGAGTAATATTCCATTGTATATATATGCCACAGTTTCTTTATCCATTCATCAACTGAAGGGCATCTAGGTTGGTTCCACAATCTGGCTATGGTGAATTGAGCAGCAATGAACATTGATGTGGCTGTATCTCTGTAGTATGCTGATTTTAAGTCCTTTGGGTATAGGCCAAGGAGTGGGATAGCTGGGTCAAATGGTAGTTCCATTCCAAGTTTTTTAAGGAATCTCCATACTGCCTTCCAGAGTGGTTGCACTAATTTGCAACCCCACCAGCAATGTATGAGTGTACCTTTTTCCCCACATCCTCGCCAACACCTGTTGTTGCTTGTGTTCTTGATAATCGCCATTCTGATTGGGGTGAGATGGAATCTTAGGGTGGTTTTGATTTGCATTTCTTTTATTACTAGAGATGTTGAACATTTTTCCATATGTTTGTTGATTGTTTGTAGGTCTTCTTCTGTGAAGTGTCTGTTCATTTCCTTAGACCATTTGTCGATTGGATTATTTGTAGTCTTGGTGTTGAGTTTTTTGAGTTCTTTATAGATTCTGGAGATTAGTGCTCTATCTGAAGTATGATTGGCAAAGATTTTCTCCCACTCTGTAGGCTCTTTCTTCACATTGCTGATAGTTTCCTTTGCTGAGAGAAAGCTTTTTAGTTTGAATCTATCCCAGTTGTTGATTCTTACTTTTATTTCTTGTGCTATGGGAGTCCTGTTGAGAAAGTCTGGTCCTAAGCCGACATGTTGAAGATCTGGACCTACATTTTCTTCTATAAGATGCAGGGTCTCTGGTCTGATTCCGAGGTCCTTAATCCATTTTGAGTTTAGTTTTGTGCACGGTGAGAGATATGGGTTTATTTTCATTTTGTTGCATATGGATTTCCAATTCTCCCAGCACCATTTGTTGAAGAGGCTATCTTTTCTCCATTGCATATTTTTGGCCCCTTTGTCTAGTATGAGGAAATTATATTTGTTTGGGTTTGTGTCCGTGTCTTCTATTCTGTACCATTGATCTACCTGTCTATTTTGGTACCAATACCATGCCGTTTTTGTTACTATTGCTTTGTAGTAAAGTTGAAGTTCAGGTATTGCAATACCCCCTGCTTCATTTTTCCTGCGAAGGATTGCTTTAGCAATTCTGGGTTTCTTATTCTTCCAGATGAATTTCATAATTGCTTGCTCTATTTCTGCAAGGTACATCATTGGGATTTTAATTGGAATTGCATTGAATCTGTATAGCACTTTTGGTAGTATGGCCATTTTGACAATATTAATTCTGCCTATCCAGGAACATGGGAGATCTTTCCATCTTCTAAGGTGTTCTTTAATTTCTTTCTTTAGTGTTCTGTAGTTCTCATTGTAGAGGTCTTTCACCTCTTTTGTGAGATTGATTCCCAAGTATTTTATTTTTTTGAGGCTATTGTGAATGGAGTAGTTTTCCTAACTTCTCTTTCTGAAGATTCATCACTTATGTATAAAAATGCATTGGATTTATGAGCATTGATCTTGTATCCTGCTACTTTACTGAATTCACTTATGAGTTCTAAGAGTTTTCTGGTGGAATTTCCTGGTTCCTCTAAGTATATAATCATATCATCAGCAAATAGGGATAGTTTGAGTTCTTCTTTTCCAATTCGTATCCCTTTAATTTCTTTGGTCTGTCTAATTGCTCTGGCTAGAGTTTCAAGGACGATATTGAATAGGAGTGGTGAGAGAGGGCATCCCTGCCTTGTTCCAGATTTTAGGGGGAATGCTTTCAGTTTTTCACCATTAAGAATAATATTAGCCATGGGCTTAGCATAGATGGCCTTTACAATGTTAAGGAACGTTCCCACTATCCCTATTTTTTCTAGTGTTTTGAGCATGAAGGGGTGCTGTATTTTATCAAATGCTTTTTCTGCATCTATTGAAATAATCATGTGGTTCTTGACTTTAAGTCTGTTGATATGGTGAATTACATTTATTGATTTCCTGATGTTGAACCAACCTTGCATCCCTGGGATGAAACCCACTTGATCATGATGCACTATCTTTTTAATACATTTTTGTATGCGATTTGCTAAAATTTTGTTGAGAATTTTTGCGTCGATGTTCATTAAGGAAATTGGTCTGAAATTTTCTTTCCTCGATGTGTCTCTGTCTGGTTTAGGTATCAGGGTGATATTGGCTTCGTAGAATGAGTTTGGGAGGGTTCCCTCCTCTTCTATTTCATGGAATACTTTGAAAAGTATTGGAATGAGCTCTTCTTTAAAGGTTTTGTAGAACTCGGCTGAGAAACCATCAGGTCCTGGACTTTTCTTTGTTGGTAGGCTTTTGATGACTTCTTCTATTTCATTACTTGAAATTGGTCTATTTAAATTGTGCATGTCCTCCTCGTTTAGTTTAGGCAATTCATAGGTCTCTAGAAACTTGTTGATATCTTCGAAATTTTCTATTTTGTTGGAATATAGATTTTCAAAATAGCTTCTAATTATGTTTTGTATTTCAGTCGTGTCTGTTGTGATACTTCCTTGTTCATTCCGAATTTTGGTGATTTGGGTTTTCTCTCGTCTTCTCTTTGTTAGTGTGGCTAAAGGTTTATCAATTTTGTTTATTTTTTCGAAGAACCAACTATTTATTTTGTCAATTTTTTGTATTGTTTCTTTCGTTTCAATTTCGTTGATTTCAGCTCTGAGTTTAACTATTTCCTGTCTTCTACTACTTCTGGTGTTGGTCTGTTCTTCTTTTTCTAGGGCTTTGAGCTGTAGTGTTAGTTCATTTATTTTTTGAGTTTTACTTCTTTTATTAAATGCGCTCCATGAAATAAATCTTCCTCTAAGTACGGCTTTCATAGTGTCCCAGAGATTTTGATACGATGTTTCTTTGTTCTCGTTTACCTCTAAGAATTTTTTAATTTCCTTCCTAATATCTTCTGTTATCCATTCCTCATATAATAGCATATTGTTTAATCTCCAGGTGTTGGAGTAATTTCTGTTTTTTGCTCTTTCATTTATTTCTAGTTTCAATCCATTATGGTCTGATAAAATACAAGGAAGTGTCTCTATCTTCTTGTATTTGCTAACATTAGCTTTGTGGCATAATATATGGTCTATTTTAGAGAAGGATCCATGTGCTGCTGAGAAGAAAGTGTATTCACTCTTCGTTGGATGGTATATTCTATAAATGTCTGTTAAGTCTAAATTATTGATTGTGTTATTGAGATCTAAGGTTTCTTTATTCAATTTTTGTTTGGAAGATCTGTCCAGTGGAGAGAGAGGTGTGTTAAAATCACCTAGTATTATTGTATTGTGGTCTATTTGGTTTCTGAGATTGAGAAGGATTTGTTTGACATACATGGGTGAGCCACTGTTTGGGGCATAGATATTTATGATTGTTATGTCTTGCTGATTTATGGTTCCCTTAAGCATTATGAAATGTCCTTCTTTATCCCTTCTGATTAACTTTGGCTTGAAGTCCACTTTATCTGAAATGAGGATGGATACCCCAGCTTTTTTGCTGGGTCCATGTGCATGGTAAGTTTTTTCCCATCCTTTCACCTTTAGTCTTTGGGTATCTCTTTCTAAGAGATGAGTCTCTTGCAGGCAACATATTGTTGGATCTTTCTTTTTTATCCAATCTGCCAGTCTATGTCTTTTGATTGATGAATTCAGGCCGTTAATATTCAGGGTAATTATTGAGATATGATTTGTATTCCCGGTCATTTGACTCATTTTATTCATTTATTTGCTTATTTTTGACACGACTTGGTTCCTCTTTATTTGAGAGTTCCTTTAGGATATCTCCTCCCTTTGCTGATTTGCTTCTTTGTTTTTCATTTCTTCTTCATGGAATATTTTGCTGAGAATGTTCTGTAATGCTGGCTTTCTTTTTGTATATTCTTTTAGCTTTTGTTTATCATGGAAGGATTTTATTTCGTTGTCAAATCTGAAGGTAAGTTTTGCTGGGTATAAGATTCTTGGTTGGCATCCATTTTCTTTTAGGGCTTGAAAAATGTTATTCCAGGCCCTTCTAGCTTTTAGGGTCTGGATTGAAAAATCTGCTGATATCCGTATTGGCTTCCCCCTGAATGTAATTTGGTTCTTTTCTCTCACAGCCTTTAAGATTCTGTCTTTATTTTGTATGTTAGGTATTTTCATTATAATGTGCCTTGGTGTGGGTCTGTTGTAATTTTGTGTATTTGGAGTCCTGTAAGCCTCTTGAACTTGATTTTCCATTTCGTTCTTCAGATTTGGGAAATTTTCTGAAATTATCTCATTGAATAGGTTGTTCATTCATTTGGTTTGTTTCTCTAAGCCTTCCTCAATCCCAATAATTCTCAAATTTGGCCTTTTCATGATATCCCATAGTTCTTGGAGATTCTGTTCATGATTTCTTACCATCTTCTCTGTTTGTTCGACTTTGTTTTCGAGGTTAAATATTTTGTCTTCAATATCTGAGGTTCTGTCTTCCAGGTGTTCTATCCTATTGGTTGTGCTTTCTATGGAGTTCTTAATTTGGTTTATTGTTTCCTTCATTTCAAGGATTTCTGTTTGGTTTTTTTTCAATATCTCTAGCTCTTTATTGAAATGATCTTTTGCTTCCTGTATTTGCTCTTTTAACTGTCTATTGGTGCGTTCATTCAATGCCTGCATTTGCTCTTTCATTTCATCGTTTGCTTCCCTTATCATGTTGATTATGTACATTCTGAACTCCCTTTCTGACATTTCTTCTGCCATGCTGTCATTGGATTTTATTGATATAACATCCAGATTTGTTTGAGGCATTTTCTTCCCTTGTTTTCTCATATTGTTCAGGTATCAGTGGACTGCAGAGATGTAGCAGATTTCCTCTATTGACTTATAATGTCCCTGAAGATTGCTAGTGTATCCCCTCTTATCCTTCAGTAGCCTGAAGTCTTAGAGGAAGTTGATACTTCGGTGTTCCCCTAGGTAGCTGCCTCTCTAGGGGTGGTGGTCTTCAGGTGGGGTATATTCCCTGCTAGAGGGCAGAGGTGCCTCTACTTGTTGACCAATGGTCATCCAAAGGGGAGCTAGACTGCGGGCTAAGGCAATGCCTGTTTGGGCCTGTGTCTCTGGTTTTACTGTCTTTGTGGGAAAACCTCACTCTGCGGGGAAGACCCACCCGGTGGGGAGGTCTCACTAGTCCGTTCCCCTCCTAGAGGTTCTCCTCAGTCCACAACTACCGCCTGTGCAGGGCAGCCTTCCCAAGCAGCGTTTCCAGGGGCCTGGACCTACCTCCTGGGCTTGGGAGCCCTGCCCTTCGCAGACGAGTCTCCTTTGGTGGCCCCTCCTCAGAGAAGCTGCCCACAGTCCTGGAACCTTCGCTCCACCCCTCAGCTGGTCTCTGTGTAGCTCTTTCAAGAAAAGGTGCTTAGATCCCCGGCTCAGACCGTGCTTTGCACCTAATCACTTGGCTATGCGACCCCTCCTCTGAAGAGTCACTTGGAGCCTCGTACATATGCTCCAAGCCCCAGTGACCCGTCACTCGTCTCTTCCTCCAGGCAGGTGTTCTGTGTGGGCGCTTGGAGACCAAGCCACTCACTGCGCACCTCCACCTCCTCAGGACAGCCCCCTCCCCGTTGTTCAGGCAGTTGCTGAATCCAAATAGTTCGCCACCCAACTCTTTCTCTGGCAGCCCCCGGAGCCCTGGCAGATTGGTCCAAAAAACCAAAAAACCAAGCGGTGTGCTGCTCGGCCTCCTCTGCAAGGTCTCCCACTTTCCGAGCTCACTGTTCCAATGAGGGTAGATGTGTCTTGCTGCCTGGGCAGGGCAGCCTTCCCAGGGGCCCAGACCTACCTCCTGGGCCTGGGAGCCTCACCCTTCATAGACGAGTCTCCTTAGGTTGTCCCTTCTCAGAGACGCTGCCTGAAGTCCTGGAACCTTCACTTCGCCCCTCAGTTTGTCTCTGTGTAGTTCATTCAAGAAAAGGTGCCTAGGTCCCTGGACCGGACCTTGCTATGCACCTAATCGCTTGGCTATGCGACCCGCCCTCTGAGCAGTCACTTGGAGCCTCGTATATATGCTCCAAGCCCCAGTGACCCGTCGCTCGTCTCTTCCTCCAGGTGTGGGCGCTTGGAGACCAAGGCACTCACTGCGTACCTCCACCTCCTCTGGGCAGCCCCCTCCCCGTTGCTCAGGCGGTTGCTGGATCCAAACAACTCGCCGCCCCACTCTTTCTCTGGCAGCCGCTGGAGCCCTGGCAGATCGCTTCAAAACCAAGCAGTGTGTCGCACAACCTCCCTTGCAAAGATCCCCGCTTTCCGAGTTCACTGCTCCAGCAGGGGAGGTGTGACTTGCCGCCTGGGCAGGGGCAGCCTTTGCAGGCAACGTTCCCAGGGGCCCGGACCTCCCTCCTGGGCTTGAGAGCCTCACCCTTCGCAGACGAGTCTCCTTAGGTTAGAGAATCTGCCCGCGGTCCTGGAAACTTCAATCCGCCATTTTTCGCTCCGCTTCGCTGTAATTTGAGTTTACTCTCACTTTCTCTTCATTAGTGTGGCTAAGGGTTTATCAATATAATTTATTTTTTCAAAAATCCAACTTTGTGTTTTGTCAACTTTTTGAATTGTTTCTTTTGTTTCAATTTCATTGATTTCAGCTCTGATTTTAACTATTTTCTGTTCTACTACTTTTGGTGTTTATTTGTTCTCTTTGTAGGGATTTGAGATGTAATGTTAGTTCATTTATTTGATGATTTTCTATTCTTTTAAGGGATGAGCTCAATGCAATAAACTTTCTTCTTACTGCCTTCCTAGTGTCCCAGAGATTTTGATATGTTCTATAGGTGTTCTCATTTACCTTTATGTATTTTTAAAAATTACATCATTGATTTATTCTGCTCTTCTTTTGTCATTCAATCAGGTATTAAAGTGGCTTCTATTTTTTAATTTATTGTTGATTTGTAATTTCATTCCATTATAATCTGATAGAATTCAGGGTATTATCTCTAGTTTTTTGTACTTGCTAAGAGTTGTTTGTGGCCTGAGATATGATCTGCTTTAGAGGAGGATCCATGTACTGTTGAGAAGAAAGTCTATTTGCTCATTGATGGATGAAATAGTCTACATATGTCCATTAAGTATAAATTACTGATTCTCTTATTTAGTACTATAGTTTGTTTAGTTTTTGTTCAGAAGATCTATTCAACATAGTCCTGAAAACTGTAGCCAGGGCAATTATACAGATAAAGTAACTTAAAGGGATATGAGTAGGAAAAGAATTCAAACTGTCCCTATTTACCAATGACATCATGATTCTTTATCTAGAAGATCCAAAAAATTCCAGCAGAAAACTTCTAAAGAAACCACAAATTAATTCAGCAAAGTAGCAGGATATAAAATCAACATCCATAAACCAAACACGTTCCTATACATCAGTGATGAATCCACTGAAAGAGAAATTAGGAAAACTATCTCATTCACAATAACCTCAAACAAAATAAAGTACGTGGGAATCCATCTAACAAAAGAGGTGAAAGACCACTATGATGAAAACTACAGAACACTAAAGAAAGAAATTGAAGAAGATCTTAGAAGGTGGAAATACTTGCTCTTGGATAGGCACAATTAACATAGTCAAAATGGCCACACTACCAAAAGTGTTATGCAGATTTAATACAATTCCTATTAAAATTTCAATGATAATCTTAATAGAACTAGAAAAGGCAATTGTGAAATTCATTTGGAAAAATAAGAGACCCAGAATAGGTAAAGCAATCATCACCAAGAAAAGTGAAACAGGAGGCATTACAATACCAGACCTTAAACTACGTGACAGTCATAGTAAC
The DNA here is from genome assembly GCF_902686445.1 of Sciurus carolinensis. Taxonomy (NCBI): domain Eukaryota; kingdom Metazoa; phylum Chordata; class Mammalia; order Rodentia; family Sciuridae; genus Sciurus; species Sciurus carolinensis. The sequence continues at coordinate 1,932,553 of NW_025920124.1, read as the reverse complement.
AAAAACCGCATGGTATTGGCTCCAAAACAGACATGTAGACCAATGGTATGGAATAGAAGACACAGAAATAACCCACATAAAAACAGTTATCTCAAACTAGACAAAGGTGCCAAAAATATTCATTGGAGAAAAGATAGTCTCTTCAACAAATGGTGCTGGGAAAAGTGGAAATCCATATGTAGCATGAAACTCAAAGTGATTCAAACACTTATGCACTAGAATAGAGGCCCTGTGCCTAATAGCAGAAAAAGTAGGCCCAAATCTCCACCTTGTGGATTAGGAACTGATTTCCCTAACAAGACTTCTAAAGGACAACAAATAAATTCAAGCATCAAGAATGAAATGGATTCAAACTACAAAACTTCATCTCAGCAATTGTTTTATATGTTAAAACAATAACATTGAATAACATTCTCTCTACAGAATGGGAGAAAATGATTACTACACATACCTCAGGTAGAGCATTCATCTTTAGGATATATAAAGAACACAAAACACTTAACACCAAAAAAACAAATAGCCCAAATACTAAATGGTCTAAGGAACTGAACAGACACTTTCCAGAAGAAAAACAGTCAGTCAACAAATATATGAAAATGTGGTCAACATTCACAGCAATAAGGGAAATGGAAGAGAAAACAAACCTAAGATTTCATCTCCAGTCAGAATGGCAATTATCAAGAAAACGAGCAGCAATATATGTTGGAGAGGATGTGAGGAAAAAGGTATATTCGTACTTTGCTGGTGGGACTGCAAATTACTGCAACATTATAGAAATCAGTATGGAGATTCCTCAAAGAACTTGGAATGGAACCACCACTTGATCCTGCAATCCCTCCATTTATATAAAGAGGACTTAAAATCAGCATACCAAAGAGACGCAGTCACTCAACATTTACGGCAGTTCAATTCCCAATTGCTAAACTATGGAATCAACCTAGATGTCCTTGAATAGATGAATAGATAAATAGCATTTGGTATACACACACACACACACAGACACACACACACACAATGAAATATTACTCAGCCTTAAGAATGAAGTTATGGCATTTGCCAGTAAATGAATAGAGATGGAGAATATCATGCTATGAAAATTAGTCAATCTGCAAAAAATAAAGGCTGAGTGTTTTCTCTGATATGTGGAGGCTAATTCACAATGAGGGGATGGGGACTAGGGAAGAATAGGTGTACATGGGGTTGGACAGGGAAGTAAAGGGAGTGGAGCAGATATGGGGGTAGGAAGGATAGTAGAATGAATCAGAGATTATTACCTCTTGTGCATTAATGATTACAAGACCACTGTGATTCTACATTGTGTACAACCAGAAGAGTGAGTCATTCATTGTACTCCATTTATGACTGATATATCAAAATATGTTCTACTTTCATGTATAATTAATTAGAATAAAATAATAATATAAATCTGCCAATTTGATATATTGTATACATAATTATATCACAATGAATCCTGCTCACATCTATGATTATAAGGCACTGATGAAATAAATTCACAGAAAGAAGAGCAGTGGAATAATAGAAGCAGAACTGGGGGAGGAAAAGGAGGGAAAGGGGAAGTACTGTGGAAAGAAAAGGAATTAATTATATTATTTAAAGATATGAATATGTCAAAATGATACCCATTATCCCACATAATTACAAAGTACTAACAGACCATGATAATGAAAACACCTAAGCACAACCTAAGCAAAAAACAGCAAATTGGACTGCATCACACTCAAAACTTTCTGCAGGGCAAAAGAAACATAAGAGTGAGGAGACATCCTACAGAATGAGAGAAAATGTTTTCCAGCTCTTCTTCCAACAGAAAACACAGGTCTAGAACTTATTAAAAAACTAAGAAAGATTAACAAAGAATCAAATAACATGATCCACAAACAGGCAAATAAAATGAACTGCTCAAAAGGTATCGGTGGCCAATAATTTCATGAAAAACTGTTCAACATCTTTAGCCATCAGGGACATGCAAGTTGATACTACACTGACAGTGACTTAAGAGGTTCTGGATGAGACAGAAGGTTCACAAGTTCAAAGGCTGTCTCAGCAACTGAGACTCGATCTTAAAATATAAATTAAAGAAAGACTGTGGAGCCAGGAACAAGGGAGCATGTCTGTAATTCCAGCAGCTCTGGAGGCTGAGGCAGGAGGACTGTGAGTTCAAAGCCAGCCTCTGCAACTCACTGAGGCTCTAAGCAACTTAGTGAGACCCTATCTCTAATTAAATTATAAAAGATCTGGGGATATGGTTCAGTGGTTAAGCATGTCTGAGTTTCATCCCTGGTATGAAGGAAAGGAAACAAAAGGAATTGGAAAGGGAAAGGGAAAGGGAAAAATAAAGGAAAGGAAAGAAGGAAGGGAATGAGAGAGGGAGGGGAAAGAAAGAAAGGGAAAAAATGAAGGAAGGAAAGAAGGAAGGAAGAGAGAAATAAAGAAAAACAGGGGATGTAATTCTGAAAGATGACTTTGTCAATGCAGAAATGCTGATTTCATCACTCTTGAAGAACTGCTGTGAGTGCCCCTGGGTCCTGAAAAATAATCTCGATGACTGCTACATTATCTTACTTAAAGGGCCATATTTAAAAACAGGTTATGAGGCAGAAAGGCAAACAAGAAAACTTGACCCATTCACAGGGAAAAAATTATCAGACATTTAACCAGGAGAAGCACAGGCATCAGACTTGCTGCACAAAGACTTTATTCAGCTACCTGCAACATGCTCAAAATGCAAAAGAAAACTTTGAAGCAAGTACAAGAGGAAAGCCAGAAAATGGCTGCTCACAGAATGAACAATATTAATAAAGTTGGAATTTACAAAAAGAAATCACACAAATTCTGGAACTAAAAGTATAGTAACAAAGTGAAGGTACTACTCAAGCGGTTAAACAGCAGACCTCAGCATACAGCATAAAGAATTAGCAAGGTTGGAAAATAACTGACCTAGTTTAATCAGAGTGAGGTGCAGGAAGAGAAAAATTGAAGAATGAACAGTAGTGTTATGGTTTAGAAGTGAGATATCCCCAAAAAACTCTTGTGTGAGACAATGCAGAGATGTTCAGACATGAAATGATTAAATTTTGAGGGCTTCAGACTAAACAGTGAATCAATCCATTTGATTGATTAATACTTTGAATGGATTAAGGGGTAGGAACTCTAGATAGGTAGGGTGTGGGAAGTAGGCCATACCTTTAAAAATATTACCCATGATATCTTACCCTCAAATTCTGATTCTTTGCTTTCCATGATGACCAGAAGGAAGGAGAGAGAGAGAAAGAGAGAAAGAGAGAGAGAGAGAGAGAGACCATGCACCAGATGCCAAATGTATACCCCAAAGACACACCCCCAATGACCCACATAATCCAGCTACATCCTACCCACCTTCAGTTATCACTCAGTTAATCCCATTAACAGGATTAATTCACTGATTGGTTAAGGCTCCCATTACCCAACTACTTCTCTTCTAACCCCTCTTGCATTTTCTCACACATGAGCTTTCGGGGGACACTTCACATCCAAACCAAAAGTATCCTTGAACACAGATGCAAAAATTCTTAATAAAGTATTGGCAAACCACATCAAAAACACAAGGCACCAAGATCTAGTGGGTTTCATCCCAAAGATGTGAGACTGGCTCAACATATGGAAATAAATACAGGTAATTCATAGCATAAACAGGGTTAAGGAAAAGAACCATGATTATCTCAATAGTTGCAGAAAAATCACTGTAGCACCCATTCATGTTTAAATATCTAGAGTAAGTAGGGATAGGAGGAACCACCTTAAACACTGTAAAGGATACAGATGACAAATCCATGGGCAACAGATCATATTGAACAGAGAAAAACTGAAAGCATTTGCTCTAAACACAGGAACAATACAAGAATGTCCACTATTACCACTCCTATTCAACATAGTCCTTGAAACTCTAGCCAGAGCAATCAGATATGAGAAGGAAATTAAAGGGATACAAATAGGATAATAAAAGCTCAAATTATCTCTGGTGATGTTATGATCATATATTGAGAAGACCCTGAAAAATTCCCCAGAAGATTTCTAGAGTTGAATACAAACTTAGCAGAATACAGTATCAACATAAAAAATGACTTCCCTATAAACTCCAATAATGAATCTTCCTACAATGAAATTAAGAACATTATCACAATAATCTCAATAGTTAATTGGGGATTACTCTAATAAAGGAGCTAAAGAACTTTGAAAGTGAAAACTATAGAACACAGGAGAAAGAAATCAAAGAAGACACAAGAAGATGGAAAGGCCTCCCATGTTCTTGATAGGCAGAATTAATATTGTTGAAATGGCCAAACTATCAAAAGCATTCTAAAGTTTCAATGCAATGCCCATCAAAATACCAATGACACTCTTGTCAGAACTACCAAATGCTGTTCTAAGACCCATTTGGAAAAAATACCCACAGTACACAAAGAAATTTTGAGCAAAAAGAGTGATGCTAAAGGCATCAAATTACAGGACCTCAAATTATACTGTCAAGCTATAATAGCAAAAATATCAAGGAACTAGCACTAAAACAGACATGAAGACTAAAGGAATGAAATCAAAGGCACAGGGAAATACCCACAAAAATACAGCTATCTGACACTCGACAAAGGTGAAAAGATAAACACTAAACAAACACTTTTCAAATGAAGAAGTACAATGCCAACAAATATATGAAAAAAATTCAACATCAATAGCATTTAGGAAAATTCAAATCTAAACTTCATCAAGATTTCAACATTCCAGTCAGAATGGCAGTTAACAAGAATAAAAACACTATGCATTGGTGAGATATTGGAGAAAGGTACACTCATGTATTGTTTGTGGGACTGCAAGTTAGTGCAAACACTCTGGAAAGAGGTATGGAAAGAGGTAGCCCCGCAAAAGTAGAAATGGACACACCATATGACAATTTATGACCCTCCTCAGTATATATCCCAACATTCTAATATCAGCATACTATTGGGATGTAGTCATATCAATGTCTATACCAGCACAATTCAAAATAGCCAAGTTAGCCACGCACAGTGGCACACACCTGTAATTCAAGCTGCTCGAGAGGCTGAGGCAATAGGATCACAAGTTCAAAGCCAATCTCAGCAAAAGCAAGGAACTAAGCAAATCAGTGAGACCTTGACTCTAAATAAATACAAAATAGGGCTGGGGATGTGGCTCAGTGGTTGAGTGCCCCTGAGTTCAATACCCGATATGGACCCCTCTAAAAATTAGCCAAGCGAGGGAAACAATGTTGGTGCCGTTTAACACGATTGGATAAAGAAAATATGTGATATATACATATACATATATTGTATAAATTGCACACACATATATATGCATATATATGCATTATATATATATAATATATATATACATATATTTGTATATATATATAAATATAAATAAAATGGAGTATTACTCAGCCACAAGAAAAACTAAAATTATGGCATTGACCAGTAAATGTTTGGAACTGCAGAACTGTAGGCAAAAGTGAAGAGAGTCAGACCAAAAAAGTCAACGGTTGAATTTTTATTTGATATCCAGAAACTAGTCCAAAATAAGGGGAAAAAGAAAGGTGGGGGACACTACCAAAAGAGAAGATAAGTGGAGTAGATATAGGGGAACAGGGAGAAGGGATGGAATAAGGGAAGAACAGTAGAATGAATCAAACCTAAATTTCCTATGTACATATATGAATATAGCACAGTGATTCTCATAAATATGTACATCCACAAGACATGAATATTCAAAAGAAATGTAAGTAAATAGCAGAAAGATTAGAAGAATAGGGGGAAAGGGAAAGTGGTAGGGAGGAAGAGAGGGGAAGGAAAAATACTGGGGATTGAATTAGAGTAAATGGTATGCCATATTTACAACTATGTCAAAATGAACCTAATGTCATCTATAGTTAAAAATAGCCAATAAAAAATTGTGAATAATGAAAAGAAGATGTCAGATTGCAGGGAGACTTCATTACCACTTGGTCCATAGCATGAAATTCAAGGAATGGGACTACTGCTTCTCAGTGAACTGGGAAAGAAATCCAATATTTCCTTTCTTTCCTCCTCCTTCCTACATTTCTTCTGCTCTCTATTAACAATTTTAAAATTCTAAAATTTCCTTTACCTTCACATCAAATTTTCTTTTCTCTAAATGAACTCTATATCTTATGGTCCATTAGATCATATTTAGTTTCTAAATTCCTAAGCTCACCGCCCTACCCTCCAAGGCAGTATAGAGATTAAGAACTGTGGATAGACCTGTTGATATCTGAGGGGTTCTTTAAAGTGGATCTTCTTCTTTGGTGTATTTTACTGCTATTGCTGTTGGCAGTTGCTGACCCTGCCATTCCTCTTTTTGTGGCAGTTACTGTAGCAGATGTCATTCTAGACACTGGGTATTTGTTTCAATGCTGTATATAGTTTGTTGCTGTTACTATTGTTCGATTCCCTTTTTTCTACAAGGTGTTAGGAACCTCCTGGGACATCGTGAGTTCACAGGGTGGGGACTCTGCTGCTGAGCTAAATCCAAAACTCAGCCAAGAAAAAAAGCACCTTGTACCACCCATAAACCATGCTTGAACTTTTCAGTGGTATTTTAATACAAAAACACATGACCGGACTGGAAGTAGGAGCATCTAGGTGGAGACCTCAGATCCCACCCATGGACATCAACTCCTACGACAGAAACAGAGGCAATTAACTTCTGTTATAGTATGGATACCACACCTACAGGGGTTCTTAATGTACACAGTGTCCAAACCCTTTTAGGATATACTCTTGTTAAGTGAAGAGAAGTCACAAAGAGCATACCCCACATAGCCTACCATATACAACACAATTGCAGGATTACATGATCTACAAGCACAGCACTCTTGACAGAACTACAGGGCAAAGTGGAATACTCAAGCTCTGACACAATACACATTACAACAAGTTACAATGATCATCACCACAGAACTAGAGGAAAAACAATACTTCAAAACACACTTCAAAATATATTCAAAAATTCCAAATGACTTGATATCCTGAACACAATGCCAAGAGAAGAATGTGCCCTAAATATGCCAAGCACACTAATGGAAGAGAAATAACCCAAACAAATGCACAAATCTCAACACTGGAATACAAGAAACATGAAAAAACAAGGTACCATGATAACTCCTATGCTTCATAGTTCAACTGACTCCAATGATACTGAAGCACATGAAATACCAGATAAAGTATTCAAAAGAACAATTATAAAATGACCAATAAATTCAAAGAAAACACTTAAAAGAACCAAATGAATTAAGGAAGTGAGAACAGGGTATGCCTGAGAAATTCAATAATGAGATAGCAAATTGAAAAATTAACAAAAAGTAATCTTGGTAATAAAAGGCAACATAAATCACATAAAATGTTCCCTTGAAAATTTCTGTAACAGAGTAGAGTATGAATAAGTTGAATCTCACAGTGGGAAGACAAAGTGGTCAGCCTTGAACATTCAGAAACTATCAATGAAAAGAAGTAACCATGACCAGAGTATACAAGAAATCTAGGGCAACATGAAGTCACTGAATTTAAGAATCACTGGAAAAAAGGAGGGTTGGTAGATTCAGGGTAATGGCATAGAAAATCTCTTCAGGAAAATAATAACCAAATTTTCAAAATGTTGGAAGGAGATGGATGTCGACCCATGGAAAACACTCAGAAGCCTCTAAGGACATCCCATGACACATTACAGTTAAAATGCCTAATATACAGAGCACATGTACAGTTTTAGAAGTCTGAAGAGGAAATATCAAGTTGAATTTAGAGGCAAACCAGTAAGAATTACTTATCATTTCTCAGGTCAAACTCTTAAATTTCCGAAGGCTTGGGAAGGTATGTTACAAGCCCTGAAGGAAAATAACTGTCATCAAAATTGCTATATCCAGTAAAACTTTCTGTCAGAATCAAAGAAGGAATAAAACCTTCCAGGATAATCAGAACCTAAAAGAATTCGTAACTACTAAACCAGCACAACAGACTACCTTTCAAAAAATACCACAGGAGAAAACAAAAACAAACAACAGAGCTCACAAAAGAGCTACTCTCATTTGAAGAGTAGCTAAGAAAATGAGAAACAGGAACAAATTAAACATCGGAAAAATATGGCGAGAATTAATAAAAAGTCTCTCTGTAATAACAAGGTTAATAAATGGACTCAACTCTTCAATTCGAAGGCATAAGTTTGTGGATCAAACTAGGAAACAAAACCCAACAATATTGTGCTTGCACAATTCTCACCTTGCAGTTAAACTAACCAAAAGTAAGAAGGCAGGGGAGAAGACCAAAATTAAAGATGCAAAATCACCAAACACATCACAGAAATCCAGAGGATCATCTGGAACTATTTTCGAGATTTGTACTCCAATCAGTTGTAAAACCTAGAAGAAATGGGTGCCTTTCTAGAATGACATGCCAGCATTAAATCAATAGGACACAAAAGCCTAGATGGACCGATAACTAGTAATGAGAAACAGGTGTTAACAAGTTGTGCCTTCAAGAACAAAAGTCCAGGTCCAGATTGATTCGCAGCTGAATTCTACTGCACTCTAAAAAAGAATTCATGCCAATGCTTTTCAAATTATTCCAAGAAAAACCAGTAGATGCGACACTTGCAGAATCATCCAGACAAGGACACATCAAGGAAAGAAAACTATGAACCAATATCCCTGATGAACTTACATGTAAAAACTCTTAATAAAATATTACTACATCATATTCAACAACATATTAAGAAGAGTACACATGTTGAGCAAGTTGGTTTTAGCCCACAGACTTAAAGAAGGTTGAACAACTGAAAATCAGTAAAAGTAATTCCTTACATAAACAGGATTACAGTTAAAAACCACTCATCTCAGGAGATGCACAGAAAGATCTCAGCAAACATCAGTAACCACTTATGATTAAAAAAAAAAAACCCTGAAAAAATTATGATTAGAAGGAACCTACCTCAAGATTTCAAAGTCTGTACACGAAAACAGGAAGCACACCATCATAGTGAATGGGGGGGGGAGACTGAAATCATCTCCTTTAAACCTAGAACAAGACAATGATGTCTACGCTTAGTACTCCTATTTAAGACAACACTACAAATTCAAGCCAGAAGAATTAGGGAAGAGAAGAAAACTAAAAATTACAAATATAATAAAAATAGTCAAAATATCACTCTTTGCAGATGACATGATTCTTAGAAAATTCAAAAAACTTCAATCAAACATTGCAAGAGCTTTTTAAAGAAAAACAAAGTAGCAGATTAAAAACATATAAAAATCACACATTTCCTATATACCAATAATGAAAAGTAATCCTATTCACAATAGTTTCAAAACCTAAAATACCCAAGAATTCATCTTACCAAGGTGAAAAACTTCTGCAATAAAAATCATAAAATGGTGTTAGTCTCCACGGTGACACAAACAGCTCCCACTCGGTGCTCAGCACCTGGCAGCCATGCCTGACCCTGGAAAGGAGGGCGGTCTGGCAGATGGAGAGTTGCCCCAAGGGCCAGGCATGGAGCTGGGCTGCAGGCACCGACAATGCCTCGCTGCCCGCGCTGTCCTGCAGCCCAAGGTGGGAGGACCAGGTGGTTTCCAGCCCACAGCAAGTGTCTGGCTGGGCTGGGCAGTGAAGAGGGGCCACCCAGTGTTGCCCCGACTTGCGCCACTGGGTAGTGAGCACCAGAGTGGGCTGAGGAGAAAGGCTGCACAAAGCTCAGTCTCAGTTGTGCTTCCTGCTTGTCAGCTTCTTGCCTCCCAAATGCTACCACTATCACTTGATGTCACCATGCACAAGGGAGTGAAAGGGACTTGGTGACAGATATGGAAGGAGGCTCCCCACTCCTCCTTCCTAGATGTCTGTGGTGGTGTTTAGCTTCAGGTTGGAGGAGCACAGGAAGTATGACCCAGCCTCTGGATCCTGTGTCTTTCTGTACTGTGAATTCATTCAGTAACCAGACATTTACCAGGCAGCTGATAGATAAGGGGGTCTGTGAGAGGTGCCAAGGGATGGGGCTGAGGGGCAGAGGTACAAAAGCAAATCACCTTCAGGGAGCCAGCAGGGAGATAGAGAAATGGAACTGGATCTGTGGAAGCTGGAGGGAAGAATAGAGTGGAATTGGACTTCTCAGAAGGGGGCTGGGCTCAAGTAGCTTCTGTTTCCTCTCAGTGAGGAGCTCTCTTCTCCCTAGATGGCTGGGACTGTAGTCAAGGTGTCCTTTTCATCACATCTTGGAACTTTTCAGCTGATTCCACATGAATGGCCAGGGTCCACCATTGTTGGGAGACCATTGTGTTTTCTTTTTCCCTCAGAGGGGTTTGAACCTGTCTATGCCATGGGAACACTCCACTTTTCAAGCTGTGCTAGGGTCTGTGCTGCATTTAAATTTTGAAACAAATTGGCTTTTCTATATTATCAGATTTAGAAAACAGATTAAGGATTCCTCTCATTTTTCTTTTTTTAAATAGTGATATATCAGCATGAGAGGACAGTTGTGGGGCAGTAACAACTACCTCCATATGTCAGTGCTAAATACCATTTGTCTTTCCCACTGTTTCCAGTGAGCTTGGCAGGTGGGTCCTGCTCACTGTAGTCACTCAAGGACCGAAGGAATGGAGGCGAAGGGTGCATGGGATCAGGCAATCACTGCAGTCCTGGAAAGGAGATGCTGCAGGGTGTCACTCTGGCAGTTATGTGATCCCACCCATAGGACCACACTGAACCAGAGTTCAACATTTCTGGCTCAGAAAAGGGGAGGATAGGACACAGGTGAGCAGTGCTAGTGGCCCCAAAGAGGTTATAAAATATATTCCACAGGGCCCAGCTTAGTGCTTGGAGGCACTGGGTGTTCCACAAGCAATCCGCTCACATGATATTTATTAACATGATTGTTAGTAATCACTTTTGCCTCTGAAATAGGAGGCCAGCAGGTACTTCAAAGGCCGATGCTAGGAGGTTGTGCACCTGGCATTATAAAATAGAGAAGTACCATGTACAGACTTTCTCTCCCTTACCACCTGCTTCTTGTATAGACTTCCTGAGAATTCTGGGAAAACCCCAGGGTAGAAAAGGAGTGTCAAGCCTGGGGTCTCCCAAGGCCACCCTCTGCAGCAAAGGCCACAGGGCAACAGGTAAGACTAGAGGGGGCAGGGATGGGTTTAGGGCAACCTTGGGGCACCTAGTTAGTTTGATATTTAGAAGACAATTTGAAAGAGGCTTTTTCTAGTCACAGGAGTGAAAGAACACCCAAAGAGTTCTAGGACACTTATGGATGTGTTAGCCCCCATGTTGGCTATGAGGGTGATAAGTTTTGAAACATTCCTTGCTGCACTTCCCTAGAAAGAGTTGGATGCTATGGAGTAGGCATTGCCAGGGGTAGTGGGTCAGGCACCTGGCAGCCTGTGGAGAGAGAATGCTTTGTGAGAGCTGGTCACTTAATATCTTCATTCACATTGAGATAATTGCATGCATACATTATAACATTTAAGAATTGGTAAGTTCTTTAAGCAAATGCATGGATAGTATTGCTTCTGGCTCAATAATCACCTTGGTGAAGTCATTTTTATCAATAGCTCTCTGTAAACAGAAGTGAATGGTCAACTGACCAAGTTGGCCTCTTAGTTCCAGTGACCGAGGGACAACAGTATTCACTGAAGGATGCAGAGACCAAATTCTGGACCAGTTTCATTTGAGTGACAAGATATTGCACTCGAGAGACTTCTGAGTTGGGAAATGAGCAGCTGGGAGAAGCAGGCCTAGACCGTCCAAGAACCAGTGCAGAGTGCTGGGCTGGACTGAGGGTGATGCAGACTAAACCAGGAGGAAAAGCAGGCCCAAGGAACTGGTCTTGAAGTATACTTGGGAAGCTCCAAATTTCATTTCTGTATTTTCTATTCTGAGTCCCTGCCTCCTGAATGTCATACTGAAGCTGGCTGTTCAGGTGGAGGGCACTTGTGGCGTGAACTCAATACCTGGCACTGCCTGTCACAACAGTGCAGCAACCAAAAAAGGACGAATTGGTTGTTCTGCTTCTTTCTGTGGCTTTGCCGGTTACATCCTCTGTCCCAGCAGTCTGCCTCCTTGATGGAAATCCCAGTTTGAATAAAATAAGTCCTTGTTTTAAAAAAATATAAAACATTGAAGAAAGAAATTGTGGAAGACACAATGAATAGACAGAAGTAATACAGTTGAAAGGGCCATACAACCAAATGCAATATAAAATTCAATGGAATCTAGATCAAAATATGAGACACAATTCACAGAAGTAGAGAAAATCCTAAGTCCTAAGTTCAGTTTGAAAAATAAAAAAGTCATAACAGCCACAGAAATTCTAAACCAAAAAAGCAACAATGGAGGCATCCCAATACTTGACTTCAAACTGTACTCTAGAGCTATAGTAACAAAAACAACAAGGCACTGGCATAAGAGCAGACACCCCGACCAATGATACAGAATAGAAGACATACAGGAACCCATTCAAATGTAGTCATCTGATCATTAACAAAGATTCCACCAGAATACACTGAAGAAAAGACACACTTTTAAACAAACGGTGCTCAGACAATTGGATGTTCATATGTTTAACAATCAATCTTGACCCTACACAAAAGTCAATTCAAAGTGGATCAAAGAACTTGGAATTAGACCAGAAACTCTGCAACTGATAGAAGAAAATGTGGGCCTAACATTTCAACATGATCACACAGGAACCAACTTCCTTAGCAAGACTCCTATGGCACAAGAAAGAAAACCAAGATTCAAAAGTACGATAGCATCAAATTCAAAAGCTTCTGCACAGTAAAGGAAACAAGTAAGAGCAGGAAGAGAGAACCTACACAATGGGAGATCTTCACCACCTGCATTCAGGGCATTAATATAAACAATTCAAAACATTTAACACCCATAAAATAAAGAACACATTTAACAATTGGGTACAAGAATTAGACACTTCTCAAAAGAAGAAATACAAATGCCCAGTAAATACATAAAAAAATGTTCAACATCTCTAGGAAGTCAGGAAGTGCAAACCCAAACCACATGCAAATTTCTTCTCACTCCACTCAGAATGACAGCCATGGATAGTATGAATAATGAATGCTGGAGAGGATAAGGGGGGCAAAGGCAATATATACACACTGTTGGTGCACTGGAAATTAGTAAAACTACAATAGCAACCAGTATGAATATTCCTTAAAAGACAACAAATGGAACCACCATATGGCCCAGATACACCACTCTTCCAAGAATGAAACTATAAAACCATAGTGATACATACATACCTGTGTTTATAGCAGTATAATCTACAAAAGTCACACTATGGAATCAGACTAAAACTGATTACACACATGGATAAAGAAAATGTGTATGAGGGAGTGTCAGTGTGTGTGTGTGTGTGTGTGTGTGTGTGTGTGTGTGTGTATGAAAAGAAAAGAAAAATTTAAAGAAAGTTGGAGGGAGGTTCATGAAAGTCAAAGTGAGATCAGTAGAGTAGAGGAACTGATGCATCCCAAAGCTATAAACAAAACAAAACAAAACCAATTCCAGAACCAGAAGAAGAAAGGAGATGATGAACAGCAGACCTGAAATCAATATAACAGACAATAAAAACAATACGAATGATCAATGAAAAGAAGGGTTGGTTCTTGGAATAAATAAAACCTTGCCCAAAAGTTAACAAAAGAGAAAAAACCCCAAAGTAATAAAATAAGAGATGAAAGAGGAGAAAATCACCACACACTTCCAAAGATTCATTAGGGACTATATTGAAAAGTTACAGTCCAATACATTGGGAAACCAGGAAGAAATCTATTTCTAGACATGAACGGCCTACCAAAATTAAACTGAGAATATTAAAAAACTAAACAGACCAGTAACAAACAATGAGATAGAAGCACTAAAATAAATAAATAAATAAATAAACCTTCCAAAAAGAACAGCTCAAAAATTGATGACATTTAAGAAGAATTTGTATAGACAATTAAAGAAGAACTAATATAATAAAAAGATGGAACCATTTGAAATCTCTAATATGAAATCAGAGATTACTCTGACACCCAAAATGGGGTTAAATACACACCAAGAAAAGTAGAGAATGACATTCCTGATATAATTAGATGCAAAAATCCTTCATAAAATATTAGTAAATTGTATTCATCAACACATTAAGAACATAGTACATCATGATGAAATTGGGATCACTCCAAGGATAAAACAGAAAATTGATTTCAACATATGCAAATCAATAAATGTTCTTCATCACATATGCAGAATTCAGTACAACCATCACACAGTCATCTCAATACATACAGAGAAAAGGAACAAAATGCAGCACCCACTCATTTTGAAAACTATGATGAAACAATGGATAGAAGGGATTTACTTCAAAATCCACAAAGTCCATACACTACAAACCCAAACTCAACATCACTGTGAATCAGGAAAAAAATGAAACATTTCCTTTAAAATCTGGAAACAGTGAAAGAGGTCCCATTCGAAACTCTTCTATTCAATATAATATTGTATATTCTAGCTGGAGCAATAAGGCAATAAAATGAGATAGAAGGGATAAAAATAGGAAAACAGAAGTCATATTGTATCTGTTTTCAGAAGATGTGATCCTGTATACAAGATCCAAAACATTCCTCCACAAGGCTGCTAGATTTGATAAATTAAGGAAAGCAGAAGTTTACAAAATCACCAAGAGAATATCAGCACCTTCCCTAGACAACAGTAAAGAACCCCATGAAAAATAAATCAGAAATACTCTCAGAAAATCAAATTAAGTAC
>NW_025920124.1:1891536-1917213 GCF_902686445.1 Sciurus carolinensis | reverse complement strand
CATGGTATTGGCTCCAAAACAGACATGTAGACCAATGGTATGGAATAGAAGACACAGAAATAACCCACATAAAAACAGTTATCTCAAACTAGACAAAGGTGCCAAAAATATTCATTGGAGAAAAGATAGTCTCTTCAACAAATGGTGCTGGGAAAAGTGGAAATCCATATGTAGCATGAAACTCAAAGTGATTCAAACACTTATGCACTAGAATAGAGGCCCTGTGCCTAATAGCAGAAAAAGTAGGCCCAAATCTCCACCTTGTGGATTAGGAACTGATTTCCCTAACAAGACTTCTAAAGGACAACAAATAAATTCAAGCATCAAGAATGAAATGGATTCAAACTACAAAACTTCATCTCAGCAATTGTTTTATATGTTAAAACAATAACATTGAATAACATTCTCTCTACAGAATGGGAGAAAATGATTACTACACATACCTCAGGTAGAGCATTCATCTTTAGGATATATAAAGAACACAAAACACTTAACACCAAAAAAACAAATAGCCCAAATACTAAATGGTCTAAGGAACTGAACAGACACTTTCCAGAAGAAAAACAGTCAGTCAACAAATATATGAAAATGTGGTCAACATTCATAGCAATAAGGGAAATGGAAGAGAAAACAAACCTAAGATTTCATCTCCAGTCAGAATGGCAATTATCAAGAAAACGAGCAGCAATATATGTTGGAGAGGATGTGAGGAAAAAGGTATATTCATACTTTGCTGGTGGGACTGCAAATTACTGCAACATTATAGAAATCAGTATGGAGATTCCTCAAAGAACTTGGAATGGAACCACCACTTGATCCTGCAATCCCTCCATTTATATAAAGAGGACTTAAAATCAGCATACCAAAGAGACGCATTCACTCAACATTTACGGCAGTTCAATTCCCAATTGCTAAACTATGGAATCAACCTAGATGTCCTTGAATAGATGAAAAGATAAATAGCATTTGGTATACACACACACACACACACACACACACACACACAATGAAATATTACTCAGCCTTAAGAATGAAGTTATGGCATTTGCCAGTAAATGAATAGAGAATATCATGCTATGAAAATAAGTCAATCTGCAAAAAATAAAGGCTGAGTGTTTTCTCTGATATGTGGAGGCTAATTCACAATGAGGGGATGGGGACTAGGGTATCGCGTCCCCTGCCCGCAGAGAAACACGAAACCAGATCGGGGCAAGTTCTTTATTTTCTGCTAGCAGTTACTTCTGGCTGGCCGTGGCGGCGGGCCGCTCTTGCAAGCGCCTTACATTACATACAACAACCAATCAGCTTATAGATCACGAGGGGAAAGCATGGACAGTAATGGAGCACAATAGTGTGGATATAGCAATCATGCAGTGTCCACGAGGACCCATGACCAATCACATTAACTTCCTCAAATAACGCCACTTGTTGGCAGAGAGAATTAGTCTGCTGGAGGTACCTGGTTTTGTTCTCAGCACTTCCTTGGCACCTTGCCAGGCGCCATCTTGGCCACGCCGAAGGGCTGGGGGTCTGCAGTACCCCGACAGCTCCCCCTTTTTTATTTATTAAAAGAATGCTGGCTCGGGATCATGCCTGTCTTAGGCGGAGTGGTCAACCATCGTCCTTACCCGTCATCGGATAACTGCAGAGCATGCTACAGCTCCTGTCTTAGGTCGGTACGTGGTTACCTCCTTCCTTACCCGTCATTGACTACCGATCCAGCATGCTCAGCCAGACTTGAGGAGAGCTGCCAGCCTCTAAGGCCATCATGGCTTGATGGAAAATGATGCGATCTCTGGCATGAACTTGGCGTATACGCATGATAAAGCGTGTGAGGAAGATAATTGCAATAATCATTAGCACACACAATGCTCCCATTCCTGCCCATTGCTTTACAAAACTGAAGGAAGAAGATAACCAATTTTGCATTTCAGATATAGGGGCTACATTAACTCTAGTAGAATTAAGGCTAACAATTTGTGATCTAAGAATGGCAGTAAGATTATCAAATTTATAAGACCAATTGACACGTAGCTGAGTAGATATGATTTTAGACAAATTTGCTGCATAACTAAGATTATGATAAGCTACAGGTGTAATGCACAGTCCCGGCAGATGATAAATACACCCCACGCTTAACAGTTCTTGTAAAAGGTCCATCTGTTCTTGAAGTAAGTCCACTCGCTGGTTTACAAGAAGAATCCCTGCTTTTAGGTATTGATCCACTGCTTGCTGAGTAGACAGAGCAGAAGCTGTCTGCTGGACCACCTCATTAAGCTTAGTTGCTGACTGTACTGATGTCGTCAGGGCTACAGCTGCTGCGGCGGCTGCTGCTGCTGATGCAACTATGGTGGTAATGACTGCTACGGTGATTCCAAAATCCCTCTTACTTCTGGAAAGCAATACTGGCAATTCATCATCTGTAACAGAGACTGGGACTGGTAGGAAGGTAGGAACACACATTAAGTCTGCCAGCAGGAACCTAGAAGCATTTTAACATTGAGAGATAGCACAAATCTGAAGTACAATTGAGAGAAGCAGTTGTTTTGTTACATAGTTGAACTGTTCCTCCTAAGAGACTAAAAAGAGGTTGTAAGTTAGTTTATTCCGTGGAAACACACAAACTGAGCCGCAGCTCCAGTAAAGCACCGGGTTACCCTTATTACCCAGAGTTAAAAAACCCCAAAAAAAGAGACAAAGAGAAAGTTTATCTTTAGGGGACCTGAAGGTCTCCTCTATTCCCCCTTTTTGTTTATCATGGATAGAATTTTATACCCATTTGTCTATCCTGCCTCAGTTATCAGTTTGCTTAATCATTTGGTACTGTTGAGTAAGGACCATAGTTTGGATTGTTTAAAGGGAATAATACAGACTTCTCCCGGCAGGGAGAAAGGGGCCATGGCTGATATTTCAAAAGTCCCGAGAAGTGAGCGCACCCTACATCCCCTATAGGCAGGTAAATTTGGTAATCAATGGGCTCCGGAGATCCTTAACATTTGCAAAGGCAGATGGCTTCATGGCTTCATTTCCTCGAATTGACCCGATTCCCTATTTCTACACTAACTACCTGTCCTTAATTCTGGCTTCATTCTCCGCTTTAGCTATAGGAACTCCCAATTGCTTTAAGGAAAAGGGGGCGTCGGTCATTCTGGCTGCTTCGAAGCTGAAAGGGGGCAGTGAGGGGCAAGCAGTTTGGAGTTCCTTTTTTTAAAAATCGGGTCAATCGAGGGGTCCGAGGTAGAAGTCTGGTTGGGGAGGAGTAGGTTGTAAAGTCATCTGGGGGTGGGTGCTTCTATGATAGAAGAACAAAAAGACATGAGTACTGAAATGAAATTAGTACAAAGTAAATGTTGCAGCATCTGGAATATGCCACTGAGTATCATGAAAATGACAGAAGTCAATCTTTCACCAGGAGGTGGAAGAACTGAGAAATTGTTCCCATAACTAGACCTAGCAAAGGCTGGAAAGGACAAGGCCTTTATTTGGGAACTTTAACATAGTCCAGGTTATCAGGAATGTAAACACAACATTTAACTCTTAATGTCATAGATATCCCAAAAAATATAGTTAAGCTACTTAAGTCATCTGATTGTGCAAAATATCCCTTTATTGGTATAACCTGTGTTTAGTAGAGAGCTCTATATTTCTGTTACTTAGGGCTAGGTAATCATACGAGCAAACATAGATTAAGTCTACCTGTGTAGCTTAGGAAGATCTGCAGGCCTTAAACTGACTAAAAACTTCTGACTCTGGCAGTTTCTCTTGATAGTTATCAGGCACATTTGCTGAAGAATCTTTCTTTTATTTGTAGCTTCTAGTCTTCATTCTAGTGGACTAACATAAGTGTACATCCTAAGTTACATTTAATTATTATTTCTCTTAAATGCCCAAGAATGGCTATATTTTGGTTTTTACTGTTTTGCTGGGTGTCCAGGATCAAGCTGGTCAAATTGACCTGGTTCCTGTCTTGTTAAAGAGTCAGCTGAGTTCCCACAGGGGCCACTTGTAGAGAACTGAAGAGCAGTTTCTTAGCTCCTCCAGTACCATTGGTTAGGCAGGGTCTCCTTGATGAGGTGACTTCCTTAGGAAGCATTAAGGGATGTCTCCCTTTTTTCATGACCCTCCTCTGCAGCAGATGCACTGAGTGATTTTTCATCCTCTAGTCTCAACAATCTCCTTGATCAGGAGGTTGTGTGACCCAGAGTTGTAGCACTCCTTAGAGAAGTCCTCTTATTCCCTGGGTTCAGGCTGACTGAGGGCAAAAGATCCAAATACTGGCCTATCTTGCCTTCTGTATTTAATTCCAATCTTTAAGTTTGATCTTAATCATCCAGCAAGCCAGTTTCACCAGTCATAGAGTGAGAGTACTGGGCTTTAACTTTAATGTTCATAACTTTACAGTTATTTACCCTTTTATCTAACTGGAGTCTGCATTAGTTCTGGAAGTTACCACTATCTGTTCTATAGGTGATGGCTTATTATCATAAGTTACCTAGGTTGCGTGTTTTTGAAGCAGCTACTTTTGTAAAACATTAACAGGTAACAGTTTTACAAAATGAAATTAGCAAGAGTAAAAATATATTCTGCTTGTATAATAGCTATCTTGAATTTTGACTGAGAACCACATTATATTTCCTATTGAGATCATAGTAATTTTACAACAAAAACCAATCTTTTGATTATAACTTTAAATAAGCTGAAGTCTGACTTATTTTGGAGTCACTCTAACATGCAGTAAGGTGAGAGGCAGAGCCTTATCTCAGGTAAGGCGTGACTCTTTATAGATCTTAAGTGTTCTAATTCAGATGTTGATCTTTGCTTCTTCCTTAAATATCATTAAGTAGTTTACATATACTGTTTCCTGAGTCTATACAAACTTTATAATTAACACAATTTAACATTGTATCTAAAACATGAATCAAAGAAAGGCTGAGAGAGCTTTTAACTTTCCTTTTGGGTGTCAAAGTGGCAAAATATTTTCATGTTTCACAAAATTAACCTTTAAACAAGTCAGGCTCTAATGTTTAGAAATACATTTACATTTGAAATTTTTTATCTCAATGTAAAATATAACCAATTTTACATATATCCTATTGATAACAGGTCCTCTAATAGAACACTAAATGATAGAAATTAATCCCCAATGAAATTTACTCTTTATAAGCTTAAAATTACCATTACAGACAAGTTTATCTGGAGAATAGCAGCTTGATAAATTTCCTGCTTTAAAACTTGTATACCTGAAAAATATGAACACATTTAATATACAACTAGAAACCATTTCACAATTACCTTGACACTTTTTTTCTTACCAAATTTAGTTTTTAAAGAAAAATTTAGACTCTGTAACACAGTACAATACTTTAACAGTTGTTTAACCATAATTGTATACACCCCAATTTTTAAGACTAATTGTTCTAAAGAATAAAACTTAAGAGACACAAAGTTAAGAGTAAATTAGTGTTTCTAAGAAATCCTTGCCATGTTACCATGTCATTTTACCATATAGATTAAACTTTGGCTTATATTAGAACATTAGTATTTTACCTTAGGAAAAACCTTAAATAGCTTTAGCTGTTTTACATACATATAACCAACTTAGTTATATACAGACTTGTTGAAACTTGCCCTTTACTTACACACAGACTATCTTACCCAGAAACATTTCCTTTTCCTGTTTATTAAATACATTTTAAACCCAGAACCTTTTATTTTGTCTTTTCTATCTGTTGACCCCTTTTTGTTCACATTCTGAAACAACTCTTATGAAATTTTTGAATTTAGATAAATCACTCTATTTTAATAAGATTAAATATTTTGTTGTTTATAGTACTCTTAATTGAAACACAGGTGAAACTTTTGGGACCCTTTATATATAGAATTCCACTTGTTAGTACATAACTTCTAATAACCTTGTTTTTAGTTTAGTGATGACACAAAGCAAGTTTAAATCCTTTTTATTTACCAACCTATGAAAACACCAATAATGTTTAAGTATGATACCCCATGTAATTTAAGAAGTTAAAAGTACTTGATGTTATTTAACAATTAGCATTTTAACTTTGTAAATTAACCAGACGTCTCTACAAACACATTTGAGTAATCCCATACATGTTAACTCCAATTTATTTATTTTATAAAAACCAAGATATCAGACAAGTGTCCTGAACAGGATCCGTTGCCTCTTTCCTGCTGAAGAAAAGTCCTAGAAGCAATTGATATTAGACATTGTTTAACATTAACATTTCATTAGTTTGACCACCTGGAGACTTGCAAGTTATTTTCAAAGATATTTTACTTTTATTACTTTACCCAATTTAAATTGAACCTTTTTAAATCACGTGAATAAAAGTATTTGGATCCATTTTTAAATTTTAATTTTAAGAGCGCTCAGTTTTGACAAAACATGACATTAGACAGCACAACATAACACATAACACAAAATCAAGGGCCTTGTAACTTTATAGGTAAATGTTCATTGCAATGAAACAGATGTTCAAAAACTTCAGTTGAATAAAAAATAGAACTGATCAAAAAGAAAAAAATCATTAACCTAGGTATGTAGGATCAAAATTATGAGCTCAAAAATACAGCATTAAAGAAAAACAAAACAAACAAAGAATCCTAGAAAATAAGTTAGTTAAGTTTAAAACGGACACCTTTTTTTTTCTTTTCTTCAGGTTACCCCTCCTCCTTCCCGCTGAGACTGCTGTAATTTACATTGCATTGCAGGCTTTGACAAGGCCAGGCAGGGGGGAGGGAGGATCACCCAGGACTTTTTAACCCTTTTTTTACCTGGTTGAGAAATCAGATTAGGTTTGAATGCAGAAAATCATGAAACAATTATCTCCCAATACTTGTGGGGACTATGGCTACTATATTATGTTCCCACTGTGGAATAATTAACAGCCCCTCATTTAAAAACCACGGAGAGACCTTCTCTATGGTATCAAGGAACGTTCGAGCTGTTTTTTTTTTTTTTTTTTTTGCTTTTAGTGGCATTTCATGACTTTTTAGCAACTCCCTAAGAGGCTGCTGCATCCTAGTTTTGGAGAGTTTTGTTCCCATGGTCAAATTCTAACACTGCTAAGAGCTGACCCAATCACCCAGATGAACCACACAAACAACACGAAAAGTACACACAGCACACACACAATTTGGTACCCCTTCATAAATTGAAACTAACTAATTTTACCAGGCAACGAGTCTGCCTTCTGTGAACTTTTACCGGGCTTTCAGCCTATTAACCTCTCTCTGTTACCGGGCTTAAAGCCTATTAATCTTTCTCTGTTACTGGGCTTAAAGCCTATTAATCTTTCTCTGTTACCGGGCTTTCTAGCCTTACTTATTTTATTACTTTATTGCTTTATTATTTTATTACTTTATTACTTACCACTTAACTTACCCTTGTCTGTGAAAAATTATTGTTCTTATGAAATTTCTGAATTTAGCCTAGTTTTAGACAGTTCTATTCCTATGATTAAATCTTACAGCACTAAGAGGTAGTTTACTAGTTTAAACACACAAACAAAAAGACAAGCGCGCACACGCACACACGCTCACTCACGCACGCACACACATACACAGTTTGGTACCACTATATAAATCTGTATCTGGCCACTTGACTCGTCCCTCCTATGGGGAACCTTTTGTGATGAATCGTCCCTCCCACGGGGATCCTTTTGTGATGAATCGTCCCTCCCACGGGGATCCTTTTGTGATGAATCGTCCCTCCTATGGGGATCCTCTTGTGATGAATCGTCCCTCCTATGGGGATCCTCTTTTTATGACTCGTCCCTCCTACGGGGATCCTTTTGTGATGAATTGTCGCAGCTCCGCGAACCTCGAGACGTCTCACCTTTTGAACTCTCAGACTAATTTTTCTTGATTTGAGAACTTATGTGAACTTACCCTTATATTTTTTCTCGTTCCCGGTCTTGTTTCGGCACCATTTATCGCGTCCCCTACCCGCAGAGAAACACGAAACCGGATCGGGGCAAGTTCTTTATTTTCTGCTAGCAGTTACTTCTGGCTGGCCGCGGCGGCGGGCCGCTCTTGCAAGCGCCTTACATTACATACAACAACCAATCAGCTTATAGATCACGAGGGGAAAGCATGGACAGTAATGGAGCACAATAGTGTGGATATAGCAATCATGCAGTGTCCACGAGGACCCATGACCAATCACATTAACTTCCTCAAATAACGCCACTTGTTGGCAGAGAGAATTAGTCTGCTGGAGGTACCTGGTTTTGTTCTCAGCACTTCCTTGGCACCTTGCCAGGCGCCATCTTGGCCACGCCGAAGGGCTGGTGGTCTGCAGTACCCCGATACTAGGGAAGAATAGGTGTACATGGGGTTGGACAGGGAAGTAAAGGGAGTGGAGCAGATATGGGGGTAGGAAGGATAGTAGAATGAATCAGAGATTATTACCTCCTGTGCATTAATGATTACAAGACCGCTGTGATTCTACATTGTGTACAAACAGAAGAGTGAGTCATTCATTGTACTCCATTTATGACTGATATATAAAAATATGTTCTACTTTCATGTATAATTAATTAGAATAAAATAATAATATAAATCTGCCAATTTGATATATTGTATACATAATTATATCACAATGAATCCTGCTCACATCTATGATTATAAGACACTGATGAAATAAATTCACAGAAAGAAGAGCAGTGGAATAATAGAAGCAGAACTGGGGGAGGAAAAGGAGGGAAAGGGGAAGTACTGTGGAAAGAAAAGGAATTAATTATATTATGTAAAGATATGAATATGTCAAAATGATACCCATTATCCCACATAATTACAAAGTACTAACAGACCATGATAATGAAAACACCTAAGCACAGACCTAAGCAAAAAACAGCAAATTGGACTGCATCACACTCAAAACTTTCTGCAGGGCAAAAGAAACATAAGAGTGAGGAGACATCCTACAGAATGAGAGAAAATGTTTTCCAGCTCTTCTTCCAACAGAAAACACAGGTCTAGAACTTATTAAAAAACTAAGAAAGATTAACAAAGAATCAAATAACATGATCCACAAACAGGCAAATAAAATGAACTGCTCGAAAGGTATGGGTGGCCAATAATTTCATGAAAAACTGTTCAACATCTTTAGCCATCAGGGACATGCAAGTTGATACTACACTGACAGTGACTTAAGAGGTTCTGGATGAGACAGAAGGTTCACAAATTCAAAGGCTGTCTCAGCAACTGAGACTCGATCTTAAAATATAAATTAAAGAAAGACTGGGGAGCCAGGAACAAGGGAGCATGTCTGTAATTCCAGCAGCTCTGGAGGCTGAGGCAGGAGGACTGTGAGTTCAAAGCCAGCCTCTGCAACTTACTGAGGCTCTAAGCAACTTAGTGAGACCCTATCTCTAATTAAATTATAAAAGATCTGGGGATATGGTACAGTGGTTAAGCATGTCTGAGTTTCATCCCTGGTATGAAGGAAAGGAAACAAAAGGAATTGGAAAGGGAAAGGGAAAGGGAAAAATAAAGGAAAGGAAAGAAGGAAGGGAACGAGAGAGGGAGGGGAAAGAAAGAAAGGGAAAAAATGAAGGAAGGAAAGAAGGAAGGAAGAGAGAAATAAAGAAAAACAGGGGATGTAATTCTGAAAGATGACTTTGTCAATGCAGAAATGCTGATTTCATCACTCTTGAAGAACTGCTGTGAGTGCCCCTGGGTCCTGAAAAATAATCTCGATGACTGCTACATTATCTTACTTAAAGGGCCATATTTAAAAACAGATTATGAGGCAGAAAGGCAAACAAGAAAACTTGACCCATTCACAGGGAAAAAATTATCAGACATTTAACCAGGAGAAGCACAGGCATCAGACTTGCTGCACAAAGACTTTATTCAGCTACCTGCAACATGCTCAAAATGCAAAAGAAAACTTTGAAGCAAGTACAAGAGGAAAGCCAGAAAATGGCTGCTCACAGAATGAACAATATTAATAAAGTTGGAATTTACAAAAAGAAATCACACAAATTCTGGAACTAAAAGTATAGTAACGAAGTGAAGGTACTACTCAAGCGGTTAAACAGCAGACCTCAGCATACAGCATAAAGAATTAGCAAGGTTGGAAAATAACTGACCTAGTTTAATCAGAGTGAGGTGCAGGAAGAGAAAAATTGAAGAATGAACAGTAGTGTTATGGTTTAGAAGTGAGATATCCCCAAAAAACTCTTGTGTGAGACAATGCAGAGATGTTCAGACATGAAATGATTAAATTTTGAGGGCTTCAGACTAAACAGTGAATCAATCCATTTGATTGATTAATACTTTGAATGGATTAAGGGGTGGGAACTCTAGATAGGTAGGGTGTGGGAAGTAGGCCATACCTTTAAAGATATTACCCATGATATCTTACCCTCAAACTCTGATTCTTTGCTTTCCATGATGACCAGAAGGAAGGAGAGAGAGAGAAAGAAAGAAAGAGAGAGAGAGAGAGATAGAGACCACGCACCAGATGCCAAATGTATACCCCAAAGACACACCCCCAATGACCCACATAATCCAGCTACATCCTACCCACCTTCAGTTATCACTCAGTTAATCCCATTAACAGGATTAATTCACTGATTGGTTAAGGCTCCCATTACCCAACTACTTCTCCTCTAACCCCTCTTGCATTTTCTCACACATGAGCTTTCGGGGGACACTTCACATCTAAACCAAAATTATCCTTGAACACAGATGCAAAAATTCTTAATAAAGTATTGGCAAACCACATCAAAAACACAAGGCACCAAGATCTAGTGGGTTTCATCCCAAAGATGTGAGACTGGCTCAACATATGGAAATAAATACAGGTAATTCATAGCATAAACAGGGTTAAGGAAAAGAACCATGATTATCTCAATAGTTGCAGAAAAATCACTGTAGCACCCATTCATGTTTAAATATCTAGAGTAAGTAGGGATAGGAGGAACCACCTTAAACACTGTAAAGGATACAGATGACAAATCCATGGGCAACAGATCATATTGAACAGAGAAAAACTGAAAGCATTTGCTCTAAACAAAGGAACAATACAAGAATGTCCACTATTACCACTCCTATTCAACATAGTCCTTGAAACTCTAGCCAGAGCAATCAGATATGAGAAGGAAATTAAAGGGATACAAATAGGATAATAAAAGCTCAAATTATCTCTGGTGATGTTATGATCATATATTGAGAAGACCCTGAAAAATTCCCCAGAAGATTTCTAGAGTTGAATACAAACTTAGCAGAATACAGTATCAACATAAAAAATGACTTCCCTATAAACTCCAATAATGAATCTTCCTACAATGAAATTAAGAACATTATCACAATAATCTCAATAGTTAATTGGGGATTACTCTAATAAAGGAGCTAAAGAACTTTGAAAATGAAAACTATAGAACATAGGAGAAAGAAATCAAAGAAGACACAAGAAGATGGAAAGGCCTCCCATGTTCTTGATAGGCAGAATTAATATTGTTGAAATGGCCAAACTATCAAAAGCATTCTAAAGATTCAATGCAATGCCCATCAAAATACCAATGACACTCTTGTCAGAACTACCAAGTGCTGTTCTAAAACCCATTTGGAAAAAATACCCACAGTACACAAAGAAATTTTGAGCAAAAAGAGTGATGCTAAAGGCATCAAATTACAGGACCTCAAATTATACTGTCAAGCTATAATAGCAAAAATAGCAAGGAACTAGCACTAAAACAGACATGAAGACCAAAGGAATGAAATCAAAGGCACAGGGAAATACCCACAAAAATACAGCTATCTGACACTCGACAAAGGTGAAAAGATAAACACTAAACAAACACTTTTCAAATGAAGAAGTACAATGCCAACAAATATATGAAAAAAATTCAACATCAATAGCCTTTAGGAAAATTCAAATCTAAACTTCATCAAGATTTCAACACTTCCAGTCAGAATGGCAGTTAACAAGAATAAAAACACTAGTGCATTGGTGAGATGTTGGAGAAAGGTACACTCATGTATTGTTTGTGGGACTGCAAGTTAGTGCAAACACTCTGGAAAGAGGTATGGAAAGAGGTAGCCCCCCAAAAGTAGAAATGGACACACCATATGACAATTATCACCCTCCTGAGTATATATCCCAACATTCTAATATCAGCATACTTTAGGGATGTAGTCATATCAATGTCTATACCAGCACAATTCAAAATAGCCAAGTTAGCCACGCACAGTGGCACACACCTGTAATTCAAGCTGCTCGAGAGGCTGAGGCAATAGGATCACAAGTTCAAAGCCAATCTCAGCAAAAGCAAGGAACTAAGCAAATCAGTGAGACCTTGACTCTAAATAAATACAAAATAGGGCTGGGGATGTGGCTCAGTGGTTGAGTGCCCCTGAGTTCAATACCCGATATGGACCCCTCTAAAAATTAGCCAAGCTAGGGAAACAATGTTGGTGCCGTTTAACACATGATTGGATAAAGAAAATATGTGATATATACATATACATATATTGTATAAATTGCACACACATATATATGCATATATATGCATTATATATATAATATATATATACATATATTTGTATATATATAAATATAAATAAAATGGAGTATTACTCAGTCACAAGAAAAACTAAAATTATGGCATTGACCAGTAAATGTTTGGAACTGCAGAACTGTAGGCAAAAGTGAAGAGAGTCAGACCAAAAAAGTCAATGGTTGAATTTTTATTTGATATCCAGAAACTAGTCCAAAATAAGGGGAAAAAGAAAGGTGGGGGACACTACCAAAAGAGAAGATAAGTGGAGTAGATATAGGGGAACAGGGAGAAGGGATGGAATAAGGGAAGAACAGTAGAATGAATCAAACCTAAATTTCCTATGTACATATATGAATATAGCACAGTGATTCTCATAAATATGTACATCCACAAGACATGAATATTCAAAAGAAATGTAAGTAAATAGCAGAAAGATTAGAAGAATAGGGGGAAAGGGAAAGTGGTAGGGAGGAAGAGAGGGGAAGGAAAAATACTGGGGATTGAATTAGAGTAAATGGTATGCCATATTTACAACTATGTCAAAATGAACCTAATGTCATCTATAGTTAAAAATAGCCAATAAAAAATTGTGAATAATGAAAAGAAGATGTCAGATTGCAGGGAGACTTCATTACCACTTGGACCATAGCATGAAATTCAAGGAATGGGACTACTGCTTCTCAGTGAACTGGGAAAGAAATCCAATATTTCCTTTCTTTCCTCCTCCTTCCTACATTTCTTCTGCTCTCTATTAACAATTTTAAAATTCTAAAATTTCTTTTACCTTCACATCAAATTTTCTTTTCTCTAAATGAACTCTATATCTTATGGTCCATTAGATCATATTTAGTTTCTAAATTCCTAAGCTCACCGCCCTACCCTCCAAGGCGGTATAGAGAGTAAGAACTGTGGATAGACCTGTTGATATCTGAGGGGTTCTTTAAAGTGGATCTTCTTCTTTGGTGTATTTTACTGCTATTGCTGTTGGCAGTTGCTGA
This sequence comes from Sciurus carolinensis, assembly GCF_902686445.1. Taxonomy (NCBI): domain Eukaryota; kingdom Metazoa; phylum Chordata; class Mammalia; order Rodentia; family Sciuridae; genus Sciurus; species Sciurus carolinensis. The sequence continues at coordinate 1,903,682 of NW_025920124.1, read as the reverse complement.
CCCTGCCATTCCTCTTTTTGTGGCAGTTACTGTAGCAGATGTCATTCTAGACACTGGGTATTTGTTTCAATGCTGTATATAGTTTGTTGCTGTTACTATTGTTCGATTCCCTTCTTTCTACAAGGTGTTAGGAACCTCCTGGGACATCGTGAGTTCACAGGGTGGGGACTCTGCTGCTGAGCTAAATCCAAAACTCAGCCAAGAAAAAAAGCACCTTGTACCACCTGTTGCGTTCCCTGCCCGCAGAGAAACACGACACCTGGTTGAAGTTTCAATGCTTTATTGCGCGCTGTCCTTCTGCTTCTATTGTTTCTTTTTCTTATCCTATTTCCCTAGTCAGCAGGGAAGTTACAGACCTTATATAGGTAAAACCACCAATCAAAGGAGAGCACACGAGGGAAAAGCGTGGACAGATACAGAGAGCCAAGCAGGGCATACCGAGATCATGTGTTGTGCATGAGACCAGAGAACCAGTCATAAAGACTTCCTTAAAATGATGTCAGATGTTTGTGCAAAAGTTAGCTGCTCTGGCTCACTGCCAGGTGCCATCTTAGCCACACCTAGGGCCAGGGGTCCCGGGTACCCCGACAGTTCCCCCTTTTTTATTATAAAATTAAAGCTCGGGACCGTGTCTGTCTTAGGTTGAGTGGTCAGCATATGTCCTTACCCGTCATCAGAGTCTGCAGAGCATGCTGCAGCTCCTGTCTTAGGTTGGTACATAGCCACCTCCTTCATTACCCGTCTTTGACTACCGGTCCAGCATCGAGAGCCACACTTGTGGGGAGCTGCCGGCCTCTAGGGCGGTCATGGACTGATGAAAGATAATCCGATCCCTGTTTTGGCTGGCTCGTAGACGCACAAACAGACGAGTGAGGAAAAGGATACCAATGAGGAGAAGCAGTCCCAAAGTGCCCAGACCTGCCCACTGTTTTACAAAATTGAAAGCAGAAGAAAACCATTCAGCCATCTCAGATACAGAAGCAATATGTACCCCAGTAGAATTAACTTTGACAATTTCGGCTCTAAGTTGTGAGGTAAGATTATCAAATTGAGATGACCAAGTAGAAGTAAGGTAAAGTGACAAATTACTAGATAACTCAGCTGCAGTGCTGAAATTATCATATACAACAGGGGTAACACAAACAGCTCTTAAAGAGTAAACACATCCCAGTCCCAAAAGTTCTTGTAATATGTCCACTTGTTCTTGTAATAGGTCCACTCTTTGATTCACCAGGAGTAAGCCTGCCCTTAAATGTTGGTTTAAAGTCTCTTGAGTTTGTAAGGCAGTAGCTGTGTTTTCAGCTAAACGGTTGACTGCAGTCGCTGTCTGTATAGTAGTTGTCAATGCAGCAGCTGCAGTCGCGGCAGCCGCCGCCGATGCAACAACGGCTGCAACCACAGCTGCCGCGATGCCAAATTGTCTTTTATTTCTTGATAGTAGCACTGGTAATTCTGCATCTGTAACAGAGACTGGGATAGGTAGGAAGGTAGGGATGCGCATTAAGACCGCGCGGGAGAAATTGGTAGCATTCCAACATTGAGAAAGGTAGCAACTAGATTGAGAGCAATCAAGGGTTGTGTTATTGGAAATATTGGTTAGTAGAAACATAAAAGGAGGGAACACACAGGCTGGAGTGGATGAGAATGTAATGTTTTTAGTACAGTTAGTAGTAGTCTCAGCTCCAGCATTTTTTCCTGCTCCACGTCGAAGAGTTCCATTCGCATTGTCTAAAAGATCCTCCTTTAAGAGCAAAAAAAAAAAGGTTGTAAGTTAGTATATCCTGAAGTCGAGGTGAATAGCAACCAGCTATCAAAAGGATTAACGCACTCCATGCCCATGGCGTCATGATCAGCAAAATTATCAGTGGTACGCTGGGAAGTAAAATTTGGTGTGAAGAAAAATCCATGTTGAACTGGGGTCGCTCGCTTTGTATTTTGACAACCTGTCCAAATGGGAGGTGTGGAAAATTTTGGATTACATGGAGGAAAAATTCTGGGAGTTTTAAATCCATTAGTGGGAAGAGGTAATTTGTGAGGTACAAATCCTGTGATCAAGGTAGCTTCCCCTTCCCAGTATGTCCTTGATATGGTTATTAAATTATTATTGGCATACTGAAGACCAAGCATAGCATAACCCTGGAGCGGAGCATAAGGGGATTCCATACTCTTATAAAAGAGACCCTGTACCTGCTTTTGGAGAACAATACAAGGGCTAGAGTTATTATTACTAATAGCATTATCCTCAGGTATATCAAAGCATAAGGCTCCAGGGAGGGAGAAAGCGGAAGAATTATATGGTTGAGTCTCTGGATCATAAAGTGTAGTGGGTAATCCTGTAGCCGCATTGGTGGTGAACAACGGAGGGAGTAGAGAGGAAATATTAGTTAACGGCAAAGGATATGGCCAAGCTTTAACTATTGCCCACAGGTTCCGGGTCTGGCTGTCCATTTGTGTCTTTGCAGTTATGGGAAGGCTCACTATCGTGAGGAGGAGTAGTATCACTTCCATGTTGTATAGGTCTGGTCAGTCTTTCAGGAACCCAGATCGGAGTTTGTTGATCCTGTGGAAAAATACAAACAGACCCTCGGACCCAACGTAATACTGGATCTGGTCCTTTCCAGCAACCTGTCAATATGTCTTTCCACTTGGCCCATGTTTGAGGGACAGGGGAAGGGTTGCTATGGCGATCAGCCGCAGAGTGTCCATAATTGTCTATAGTCAAAAAATTTAAAATAAAAAGAACCAGATTAATTTTGTCCTTGGGAGATTTAAAGGAGGCTCCTATTCCCCCTTTTTGTTTATTAAGACAATTTTTTAAGGTGAGATGCGTCCTCTCGACTATACCTTGTCCTTGTGGATTATAGGGAATACCAGAAATCAATTGAATATTAAATGTTTGTAGAAATAGCCGGAAGCTTTTGGAGGTATAAGCAGGACCATTATCTGTTTTTATAACTTTAGGTATGCCCCAGCAAGCAAACGCTTGTAGGCAGTGTTAAATGACATCTTTTACCTTTTCTCCAGAGTGAGCGGAAGCCATGATGACCCCTGAAGCAGTGTCTACTGACACATGTACATACTTTACAGTACCGAATTCAGGAATATGAGTTACATCCATTTGCCAAACATGATTAGGTAACAATCCCCTGGGATTGACTCCAAAAGATTGTACTGGGATCAAAGGAGCACAGTGTTGACAATTTTTTACTATTTGCCGAGCCACACATTTAGAGATAGGAAATTTTCTACTCAAGGTAGTGGAATTTACATGGAATTTCTCATGAAAGAGTTTTGCTTGTTCCTCTATGGAAAAAACAAAAACAGATTTGGTAGCCATATCCACCAAATCATTTGCTCTAGCCAAAGGTCCCGGTAAATTAGAATGAGCCCTAATATGTCCTATATAGAATGGATGTTTACGCTGCAGAATAAGGTTTTGCAGTGTAGTGAAATAGGAAGCCACGGTGGATAAAGAAGAAATACATGGCACAGTTTCAAGAACACTTAAAGCATTAACAACATATGAACTATCAGATAGGAGATTAAATGGCTGATTATCTGTTATTTTAAAAGCCAACACCACAGCTGCAAGCTCAGTAACTTGTGCCAAGTTGGATTGAACTATTATAGTATGAAGTTGATCATGAACAAGTGCAGCGCCTACTCCATTATAAGATCCATCAGTAAATATAGTTATACAATTTTTAAAAGGTTGGGCACTAGTCACTTTTGGAAAAATTATGGGAGTAACTTTACAAAACTGAATCCAAGGATGTTGGGGATAATGGTTATCAAACTGAGCTGAGGTGGAACAATATAATACTGACCAATCATCATCATTATTGCTTAGCCATTTAATTTGTTGAGTGGAATAAGGGGTTATAATGATAGAAGGATGGATTTCAAAGACAGTAATGCAAGATTCTATTCCCTTAAATATTACTTGAGCAACAGCTTTGGGATATGATTGTAATATTTTAGCTGGTAGGAAGGTAGGAATAGGCATTAAGACTGCTCATGAGAACCTAGAAGCATTCCAACATTGAGAGAGAAGTTTGGAGAATAGCAGCTTGATAAATACCCTGCTTTAAAACTTGTATACTTGGAAAATATGAATACATTTAATATACAAGGAGTGACCATTTTACAATTACTTTGACACTTTAATCTTATTAAATTTAGTTTTTAAAGAAAAATTTAGACTCTGTAACATAGTACAATACTCTTAACAGTTGTTTAACCATAATTGTATAAACCCCAATTTTTAAGATTAATTGTTTTAAAGAATAAAACTTAATAGACACAAAGTTAAGAGTAAATTAGTGTTTCTAAGAAATCCTTGTTATTTTACCATGTTATTTTACCATATAGATTAAACTTTGGCTTATATCAGAACATTAGTATTTCACCTTAGGAAAAACCTTAAATAGCTTTAGCTGTTTTACATACATACAACCAACTTAGTTACACACAGACTTGTTGAAACTTGCCCTTCACTTACACACAGACTTTTTTAGCACTCACTTAGACCCTCATGTATTTCATTATATAACACTTTCTTATCCAGAAAGATTTTCTTCTTCACTAAATATAGTTGTATTTTTAGAACCTTTTATTTTTTCTTTTTTATGCGTTGACCCCCTTTTGTTTACATTCTGAAACAACTCTTATGAAATTTCTGAATTTAGATAAATTACACCATTTTAACAAGATAAAATACTTTGTTGTTTATAGTACTCTAACTGAAACACAGTTGAAACCTTTAGAACCCTTTGTATATAGAATTGTACTTGTTAAGACATAACTCTTAGTAACCTTGTTTTTAGTCAAGATATTAGACAAGTGTCCTGAACAGTATTTGCTGTCTCTTTTTGTTGAAGAAAGGTCCTAGAAACAATTGATATTAGACATTGTTTAACATCAACATTCCATTAGTTTGACCACCTAGAGACTTGCAAGTTATTTTTAAAGACATTTCACTTTTATTAGTTTACCCAATTTAAATTGAACCTTTTTAAATCACGTGAATAAAAGTATTTGGATCCATTTTTAAATTTTAATTTTAGGAGCGCTCAGTTTTGACAGACAAAACATGACATTAGACAGCACAACATAACACATAACACAAAATCAAAGGCCTTGTAACTTTATAGGTGAATCTCCATTGCAATGTAACAGATGTTCAAAAATAACTGTAGAGTTGGATAAAAATAAAACTGATCAAAAAAAAATCATGAGCTCAAAAATACAGCATTAAAAAAAAACAAAACAAAACAAGAATCCTGGAAAATGAGTTAGTTCTGTGTAGCAGCCAGAAGCTTAAAACAGACACCTTTTTTTTTTCTTATCTTCAGGTTACCCCCCTTTCCCGCTGAGACCGCTGCAGTTTACATTCCAATGCAGGCTTCAGCAAGGCCAGGCAGGGGGGAGGGAGGATCACCCAGGACTTTTTAACCCTTTTTCTTCCTGGTTGAGAAATCAGGTTAGGTTTGAATGCAGAAAATCACAAAACATTATTTCTTACTACTTTTGAGGAATGGAGCTGCTGAGATCTCTGCCTAGGGGGATTGGACTCGGGAGAGGACTGCTTCAAGAACACGGGTGTTCCCTCCCTAGGTGGCCATGGAGCTGCGTGGAAGGGATCAGGAGGGGGGCCTTTTTCTGTCTCTTGTGATAGTTTCTCTTGATCAAACAATCCCTCATTTAAAAACCGAGGGGCTTTATCTTCCACAGTTTTTAAAAACTTCCTAGCTGAGGAAACCTTTAAAGGTGCTCCATTAGCCTTTAATAAAGCCTTTAATAGGCCTTCCATGCGAACTCTAGACACCTCAGAACCCATGATTAATTTACTGTGATCACTTTTCGCATACCAGTTTCAGTTCACTGGACCGCCTTCCGCTTGGTCCGGGTTGATTGATGGCCACCTTTCGCGCACCACTTTCACTTTAATATCTCCAATGTGGACCGCCTTTCGCTTAGTCCAGGGTGTAGCCGCCTTTCGCGTGCTACTTTCACTTTAATACCTTTAATGTGGACCGCTTTTTGCTTAGTCCAGGGTGTAGCCGCCTTTCGCGTGCTACTTTCACTTTAATACTTTTAAGGTGGACTGCCTTTCGCTAGTCCACTCCGAGCCGCATTTCGCTTAGCTCTGTCTCCGGACTGCCTTTTGCTAGTCCACTCCGAGCTGCATTTCGCTTGGCTCTGTCTCCGGACTGCCTTTCGCTAGTCCTTACTTTCACTTTAATCGGACCGCATTCCGCGTGTCCCCGGACCACCTTCCGTGTGTCCTGACTTTAATTGGACCGCATTCCGCGTGTCCCCGGACCACCTTCCGTGTGTCCTGACTTTAATTGGACCGCATTCCGCGTGTCCCCGGACCACCTTTCGTGTGTCCTGACTTTAATTGGACCGCATTCCGCGTGTCCCCGGATCACCTTCCGTGTGTCCTGATAGTCGCTTTACCGCGAACGTCAAGGCTGCCTTTATCACTCCTTTTTTATTATGTATAACATTAATCTCTAAAACTTACCTAGGTAGTTGCTGCTGGTTTGTTGTCTTCCGGGTCGGGTTTCGGCACCACTTACTGCGTTCCCTGCCTGCAGAGAAACACGACACCTGGTTGAAGTTTCAATGCTTTATTGCGCGCTGTCCTTCTGCTTCTATTGTTTCTTTTTCTTATCCTATTTCCCTAGTCAGCAGGGAAGTTACAGACCTTATATAGGTAAAACCACCAATCAAAGGAGAGCACACGAGGGAAAAGCATGGACAGATACAGAGAGCCAAGCAGGGCATACCGAGATCATGTGTTGTGCATGAGACCAGAGAACCAGTCATAAAGACTTCCTTAAAATGATGTCAGATGTTTGTGCAAAAGTTAGCTGCTCTGGCTCACTGCCAGGTGCCATCTTAGCCACACCTAGGGCCAGGGGTCCCGGGTACCCTGACAACCACCCATAAACCATGCTTGAACTTTTCAGTGGTATTTTAATACAAAAACACATGACCGGACTGCAAGTAGGAGCATCTAGGTGGAGACCTCAGATCCCACCCATGGACATCAACTCCTATGACAGAAACAGAGGCAATTAACTTCTGTTATAGTATGGATACCACACCTACAGGGGTTCTTAATGTACACAGTGTCCAAACCCTTTTAGGATATACTCTTGTTAAGTGAAGAGAAGTCACAAAGAGCATACCCCACATAGCCTACCATATACAACACAATTGCAGGATTACATGATCTACAAGCACAGCACTCTTGAGAGAACTACAGGGCAAAGTGGAATACTCAAGCTCTGACACAATACACATTACAACAAGTTACAATGATCATCACCACAGAACTAGAGGAAAAACAATACTTCAAAACACACTTCAAAATATATTCAAAAATTCCAAATGACTTGATATCCTGAACACAATGCCAAGAGAAGAATGTGCCCTAAATATGCCAAGCACACTAATGGAAGAGAAATAACCCAAACAAATGCACAAATCTCAACACTGGAATACAAGAAACATGAAAAAACAAGGTACCATGATAACTCCTATGCTTCATAGTTCAACTGACTCCAATGATACTGAAGCACATGAAATACCAGATAAAGTATTCAAAAGAACAATTATAAAATGACCAATAAATTCAAAGAAAACACTTAAAAGAACCAAATGAATTAAGGAAGTGAGAACAGGGTATGCCTGAGAAATTCAATAATGAGATAGCAAATTGAAAAATTAACAAAAAGTAATCTTGGTAATAAAAGGCAACATAAATCACATAAAATGTTCCCTTGAAAATTTCTGTAACAGAGTAGAGTATGAATAAGTTGAATCTCACAGTGGGAAGACAAAGTGGTCAGCCTTGAACATTCAGAAACTATCAATGAAAAGAAGTAACCATGACCAGAGTATACAAGAAATCTAGGGCAACATGAAGTCACTGAATTTAAGAATCACTGGAAAAAAGGAGGGTTGGTAGATTCAGGGTAATGGCATAGAAAATCTCTTCAGGAAAATAATAACCAAATTTCCGAAATGTTGGAAGGAGATGGATGTCGACTGATGGAAAGCACTCAGAAGCCTCTAAGGACATCCCATGACACATTACAGTTAAAATGCCTAATATACAGAGCACATGTACAGTTTTAGAAGTCTGAAGAGGAAATATCAAGTTGAATTTAGAGGCAAACCAGTAAGAATTACTTATCATTTCTCAGGTCAAACTCTTAAATTTCCGAAGGCTTGGGAAGGTATGTTACAAGCCCTGAAGGAAAATAACTGTCATCAAAACTTGCTATATCCAGTAAAACTTTCTGTCAGAATCAAAGAAGGAATAAAACCTTCCAGGATAATCAGAACCTAAAAGAATTCGTAACTACTAAACCAGCACAACAGACTACCTTTCAAAAAATACCACAGGAGAAAACAAAAACAAACAACAGAGCTCACAAAAGAGCTACTCTCATTTGAAGAGTAGCTAAGAAAATGAGAAACAGGAACAAATTAAACATCGGAAAAATATGGCGAGAATTAATAAAAAGTCTCTCTGTAATAACAAGGTTAATAAATGGACTCAACTCTTCAATTCGAAGGCATAAGTTTGTGGATCAAACTAGGAAACAAAACCCAACAATATTGTGCTTGCACAATTCTCACCTTGCAGTTAAACTAACCAAAAGTAAGAAGGCAGGGGAGAAGACCAAAATTAAAGATGCAAAATCACCAAACACATCACAGAAATCCAGAGGATCATCTGGAACTATTTTCGAGATTTGTACTCCAATCAGTTGTAAAACCTAGAAGAAATGGGTGCCTTTCTAGAATGACATGCCACCATTAAATCAATAGGACACAAAAGCCTAGATGGACCGATAACTAGTAATGAGAAACAGGTGTTAACAATTTGTGCCTACAAGAACAAAAGTCCAGGTCCAGATTGATTCGCAGCTGAATTCTACTGCACTCTAAAAAAGAATTCATGCCAATGCTTTTCAAATTATTCCAAGAAAAACCAGTAGATGCAACACTTCCAGAATCATCCAGACAAGGACACATCAAGGAAAGAAAACTATGAACCAATATCCCTGATGAACTTACATGTAAAAACTCTTAATAAAATATTACTACATCATATTCAACAACATATTAAGAAGAGTATACATGTTGAGCAAGTTGGTTTTAGCCCACAGACTTAAAGAAGGTTGAACAACTGAAAATCAGTAAAAGTAATTCCTTACATAAACAGGATTACAGTTAAAAACCACTCATCTCAGTAGATGCACAGAAAGCTCTCAGCAAACATCAGTACCCACTTATGATTAAAAAAAAAAAACCCTGAAAAAATTATGATTAGAAGGAACCTACCTCAAGATTTCAAAGGCTGTACACGAAAACAGGAAGCACACCATCATAGTGAATGGTGGGGGGGGGGACTGAAATCATCTCCTTTATTTTTTTATTTATTTTTTTTAGTTCTTTTTTTTATTGTATACAAATGGGATACATGTTGTTTCTCTATTTGTACATAGAGTCAAGGCATACCATTTGTGTAATCATACCTTTACATAGGGCAATGATGTTTATTTTTTTCCCTTCCCCCCACCCCTCCCACCCCTCTTTCCCCTCTATACAGTCCTTCTTTCCTTCATTCTTACCGCTCTCCTTATCCCTAACCCTAAACCTAAACCTAAACCTAATGCTAACCCCTCCCACCCCCCATTATATGTCCTCATCCGCTTATCAGCAAGATCATTCATCCTTTAGTTTTTTGAGATTGGCTTATCTCACTTAGCATGATATTCTCCAATTTTGTCCATTTGCCTACAAATGCATTAATTTTATCATTCTTCATTGCAGAGTAATATTCCATTGTATATATATGCCACAGTCTCTTTATCCATTCATCAACTGAAGGGCATCTAGGTTGGTTCCACAATCTGGCTATGGTGAATTGAGCAGCAATGAACATTGATGTGGCTGTATCTCTGTAGTATGCTGATTTTAAGTCCTTTGGGTATAGGCCAAGGAGTGGGATAGCTGGGTCAAATGGTGTTTCCATTCCAAGCTTTCTGAGGAATCTCCACACTGCTTTCCAGAGTGGCTGCACTAATTTGCAACCCCACCAGCAATGTATGAGTGTTCCTTTAAATCTAGAACAAGACAATGATATCCACTCTTAGTACTCCTATTTAAGACAACACTACAAATTCAAGCCAGAAGAATTAGGGAAGAGAAGGAAATTAAAAATTACAAATATAATAAAAATAGTCAAAATATCACTCTTTGCAGATGACATGATTCTTAGAAAATTCAAAAAACTTCAATCAAACATTGCAAGAGCTTTTTAAAGAAAAACAAAGTAGCAGATTAAAAACATATAAAAATCACACATTTCCTACATACCAATAATGAAAAATAATCTTATTCACAATAGTTTCAAAACCTAAAATACCCAAGAATTCATCTTACCAAGGTGAAAAATTTCTGCAATAAAAATCATAAAATGGTGTTAGTCTCCACGGTGACACAAACAGCTCCCACTCGGTGCTCAGCACCTGGCAGCCATGCCTGACCCTGGAAAGGAGGGCGGTCTGGCAGATGGAGAGTTGCCCCAAGGGCCAGGCATGGAGCTGGGCTGCAGGCACCGACAATGCCTCGCTGCCCGCGCTGTCCTGCAGCCCAAGGTGGGAGGACCAGGTGGTTTCCAGCCCACAGCAAGTGTCTGGCTGGGCTGGGCAGTGAAGAGGGGCCACCCAGTGTTGCCCCGACTTGCGCCACTGGGTAGTGAGCACCAGAGTGGGCTGAGGAGAAAGGCTGCACAAAGCTCAGTCTCAGTTGTGCTTCCTGCTTGTCAGCTTCTTGCCTCCCAAATGCTACCACTATCACTTGATGTCACCATGCACAAGGGAGTGAAAGGGACTTGGTGACAGATATGGAAGGAGGCTCCCCACTCCTCCTTCCTAGATGTCTGTGGTGGTGTTTAGCTTCAGGTTGGAGGAGCACAGGAAGTATGGCCCAGCCTCTGGATCCTGTGTCTTTCTGTACTGTGAATTCATTCAGTAACCAGACATTTACCAGGCAGCTGATAGATAAGGGGGTCTGTGAGAGGTGCCAAGGGATGGGGCTGAGGGGCAGAGGTACAAAAGCAAATCACCTTCAGGGAGCCAGCAGGGAGATAGAGAAATGGAACTGGATCTGTGGAAGCTGGAGGGAAGAATAGAGTGGAATTGGACTTCTCAGAAGGGGGCTGGGCTCAAGTAGCTTCTGTTTCCTCTCAGTGAGGAGCTCTCTTCTCCCTAGATGGCTGGGACTGTAGTCAAGGTGTCCTTTTCATCACATCTTGGAACTTTTCAGCTGATTCCACATGAATGGCCAGGGTCCACCATTGTTGGGAGACCATTGTGTTTTCTTTTTCCCTCAGAGGGGTTTGAACCTGTCTATGCCATGGGAACACTCCACTTTTCAAGCTGTGCTAGGGTCTGTGCTGCATTTAAATTTTGAAACAAATTGGCTTTTCTATATTATCAGATTTAGAAAACAGATTAAGGATTCCTCTCATTTTTCTTTTTTTAAATAGCGATATATCAGCATGAGAGGACAGTTGTGGGGCAGTAACAACTACCTCCATATGTCAGTGCTAAATACCATTTGTCTTTCCCACTGTTTCCAGTGTGCTTGGCAGGTGGGTCCTGCTCACTGTAGTCACTCAAGGACCGAAGGAATGGAGGCGAAGGGTGCATGGGATCAGGCAATCACTGCAGTCCTGGAAAGGAGATGCTGCAGGGTGTCACTCTGGCAGTTATGTGATCCCACCCATAGGACCACACTGAACCAGAGTTCAACATTTCTGGCTCAGAAAAGGGGAGGATAGGACACAGGTGAGCAGTGCTAGTGGCCCCAAAGAGGTTATAAAATATATTCCACAGGGCCCAGCTTAGTGCTTGGAGGCACTGGGTGTTCCACAAGCAATCCGCTCACATGATATTTATTAACGTGATTGTTAGTAATCACTTTTGCCTCTGAAATAGGAGGCCAGCAGGTACTTCAAAGGCCGATGCTAGGAGGTTGTGCACCTGGCATTATAAAATAGAGAAGTACCATGTACAGACTTTCTCTCCCTTACCACCTGCTTCTTGTATAGACTT